>NW_010972437.1:21117335-21199311 GCF_000737465.1 Haliaeetus leucocephalus
CGGGAGGCCGCCTTCCCTGCGCCGGCCGGGAGCCTCGGCGCTGCCGCGGCCGCGGAGAGCCGGGAAGCGCCGTGTCCGAAAAGGCGCCGCGCCCGAACCGGCCGGCCGGAGCGGAGCCTTTCCTCGAGAGGCCCCGCAGCAGAGCGGCTGGTCTGGAAGCGAAGTTCTGGGGCGGGAAGGGCCGCTTACAACTTTCTTTCCCTCGAGAGAGACGGAGCGCGTCAGCCAAGAAAGTAGCTGGTGGCGCGTAGTTCTTCGCCGCCTTCCAGCTTGGAGAGAACGTCGCCGTCTCGTTGATGAGTGCAGCAGCGTTTCTGTTAATGAAACGCCGCGAACAGTTGCGCGGGATCTCCTCGATCGCTGTTTTTTCCCCTAGCGTGCTTTCAGATGGTCCCAAAAATCACCCCAGCTACCGTCAAAGGTTTGAGCTGAGGCTTTTCCCGAAGCAGCCAAAGACTTGTGGGTATTTAAATCCAAAGAAGAGAAGCATCTGTTTGAATCTCCAACAGTTCTTTATCAAAGTCTGGCACTTTCTGAGAACTTTAAACTCAGGCTGGTATTTCTCTTTTTTTCTGTGAAAAACTAACATTAGCATGTTCTTCTTTTGTCTTGGATTTCATAGCAAAGATGCTGAGCTTTTTCCGTCGAACCCTTGGACGGCGGTCTATGCGTAAGCATGCGGAGAAGGAGCGGCTAAGAGAGGCCCAAAGAGCTGCAACCCACATCCCCGCAGCTGGGGATGCAAAATCCGTCATTACTTGCCGAGTAGCGCTGCTGGATGGAACGGATGTCAGCGTGGACTTACCGGTATGAGTGATGCAAGTTTGTTTTTTAAATACCGTTGGCTTTTGTCAATCTGATCGTGCTCTTTGCTGTTTACAAGTCAGGTGAAGGCATATCTATATGTCATAGCAACTGACCCTGTGACTTGACGTCCACCAAGTTACTGGTCATAAAAAGGTACTGAAAGAATAGTTAACTCTGTCGTTCACTGAAACTGGAGTGTTTTGTTAGATGTCATTGCGCCTTGTGGATTGAATGCTTTCTAGCGTGTTAATGTAATTGTCGTGCTCAGGCTTAACTTAGAGAGGGTAATGTTTCGGATGAATTGCAGTGAGCTATGTATGCATCTTGAGAAGGAAGGTAAATCTCTTGGTGTAACTCTGTTGAGGAGGAGGGGTGAGCAGAAGTACTAGCAGTAATTTCTGTGTGTTCTGTTTGTTTTGATTTTGTGTCAGGGATGGATGCAGTTTTTAACGCTAGCTTGGGAGGGGAAGAGAAGAATTCTACTTCCTTCTCCTCCTCAGGGCAAATTATATAGCAGGGATTGTCTCATAGCGTAGTGCTTTATTGGGAGTGAGGTGTTAGCCACTGTTTTGCATTTCTAAAGCTCCCTTGATATACACGTGTCTGTTCTGCTCTGCTTAATTATATGCCTGGGCTTGGCTGTGACAGGATGAACAGCAGCGATAGAAGTGATGTGCTCTGTTTTTCCACTACCATGTGTTGTAGTTAGTGACTTGTTTTGAACTTACACAGCTGAGTTAGAAAGCTGTGTGTTGGCGAGACCTTCGGACTAGGTCCATAGGATTTTGGCCGCCATAACAGTTGCACTGACATTGGAGCTGCTGGCTGAAAGAATGTGTGGAGCAGCCATTCTTGAAATGGCTTTTCTTTCCTCCTTTTCTTATTTTAAGCACCATTCTAGAGTGTTTATAATGTTAGGTAGTCTGAGGAAGGCTCAACTTGTGAGAATATTGAGTGGTGGTGTTGACATAGTGAGCAGAAATAACTTCAGCGATATGCAGAACCCCAAGTAATCTGGAGTTAAAGAAACAATTTGGCATCTTTATTTGCAAAATGACTATACAGAAAGGCGTTTATAGAGGGCAGTAAAACTAATTTGTACATTTCTGAGACAATGTAATGAACGTATTCAGTGCTGCTTAGTGCCTAGGATGTTTGGTTTGAGGCCAGGAATGCCAACAAACACTTTATAGCAAGAGTTACACTTAAAAAGTACTCAAGTTTAAATTGGTGTCTCCACGTAACCAGAGCAGTAATCTTTGGAGCTGGAGTTGGCTCTGTAGGCAAATTCCTGGCGCCTCTAACGACATTTCTAAGGCTTTGAGGAGCATAAATTGAACGTGAAGAGGTGTCATGACCTGCCATCTGGACTATGAAACTTAGATCAGGGTGCAGTAGTAACTATTTATTTCTACAGGAAACTTTTTTCACTCTTGTTTTTTTTCTTTGTAAGCCAACATAAAGCTTTGTCTGTGGACGTCTAAGTTATGAGTAACAGTAAACAAATATGCTAAAATCTACATAGCTAGATGCAGTAATTACAGTGCATCGTCAGTGGCTGACATGTACTAGTTTCTTTGGTGATTAAAATACAATAAATTAAAAGTAGATTAAATGTTTCATTTCAAACTCCTTAGTGTGTTTGTTCTTGTGTGTCCACTTGCATCATTCATATTTTGGGGTTGACTCGGAAAGAGGACAAAAAAGGGGGGAGAGGGGGGAGATGGGATGAAGTGGAGGTAGAAAATCCTGGCAAAACAACGTTGCTTTCTAGAATCCAAAGCTAAATTAAAAATATATATGTGTGTGTGTGTATATATATAGATTTTTTTTTTCTTTTACAGCAACTTTCCTTAAGAATTATCGTCCTCTTTGAGCTAAGGCCTTTTCCAAGACTGGTTCTGTTACTTTGACAGTAGATTTGGTTTAAAATGAACTCTTGTTGTCTCAAAGAGGTGCCCTCAGGTCTGCCAGTTCAGTTGTGCACAATCCCGTTGTCTACTTAAGTTCTGTGAAATTGTTTTATTTAAAAAAAAAAAACAAAACAAAACACAAACCAAACAAACCAGAAAGTGGTTCTTAAGACTGAATCACTTAGCAAACAGGTTAGTTCATGGCCAGAGAAAGAGTTGTCTTGGCAGGAATGAATACCATGCCTTTTTTAATCCATGGCTACATACATACTTTACAGTGGCATAAGTTGTTGCTGCCACAGGAGGAAAAGATGTTGCTTTCATTATTGCGTTTGTCCTTGTTTTCACACACCCCTTGGCAGAAGAAACAGTTTTTTGGCAGCCAGGCAGTAAGCTAAGTCAAGAAAATGCTGCGGCTGAAAATAATCGGTATAATTTTATGTTAGTTTCCAGCTGGAGTGATTCTCCAATCTGGTTCCCCATGTGCATCCCCAAATGTGGTGAGGAAGCATTTAGAGGCGGTATCAGGCTTATGTTTGCTTAAAATGCTTGTTGAGTTATATCCTTACACTGAATTAGCTACTGAAAGAAGAGTGTTCTGGAGTTATGGTCGTTCATATAATTGAATCTGAGATTGTTGAATTTCTGTTTAAATTTAAAAAAAACCCCAAAACCAAAAAACAACCCAACCCAACCACAGGGAACATTATCATGTAAGCCAAACATGTTTCGGTCTTTCTAAGCAGTGAATACTGATGTTTTTACAAATATTGACAATGAAACAGAAGGGACATGTTGTAAGTGGTGCAGTTGAGATTTAATTTATTAAACACAGAGCCAGGATTTCAGCAGTAACTCTGCTTTTTGTCCACTGATCTTATCTATAGTGTCTGTCAAGCCACTTCATCTGTCTGCTTTTCTATTTCTTCTGTTTTTAATTACAAAATTGCCTGACTTGCACTGTTCATCAAAGCTACAGTCCTATGCAGTACATAGACTGGATTCTTTTTAAGAATCTCCTTATTTCATAGCTGTGTCAATGACTGAAGAACATCAGTGTTATGTTTACTATTTACCGTCACTTTGGCATGTTCAAAATGGGAGGCATGAATTTCATGCAAGTTATCAGTGTTCTTTTGGGGCAGATCGAAAGGTGTGGGGGGTTTTTTCCCACCTTCATCTCAGATTCTAAAGTTGTGTTTCAACCTGGTAGTTTTCATCGTCTATTACCACTTTTTTGAAGCTGTATGTTTGTCCAAATGCATTCAGTGATTTTGACAGACTTATCATATGCTTAGTGAAACAGTGAGAAGCTTATTATTTTTTTTATCTATGAAAAGTTTTTATAAAATATATGGTGTCTGTTAACCGTGCTGCTGTTGATGTTGTTCATCATACATGCTGTTTTACTGTTAACTTACCTCGAGTTCAACTTGGACAGAAGTTGGGTTGTGCTTTTTCTTCCAATTGTTTAAGATCTGTGGGTGGAATGTTTGCTTAGTGGTATGACTGGTGAGAGGACAAGAACTCTGTTTTGCTGACATTGCTTATCTTACTTTTAATCTTGTTCCCATGTGAAACTAAACTCCATCTTCCTCCACTGCACCTCTGAAATTCCCCAAAGCTCAAAAGCCATGAACAGCCCTGGTTTAGTACCTGAAGACTCCATCAGCTCAGTCATACCAATCTGAGCTCCTAAGGGAACCCCTCAAAAGCTGGAATACTGGCTCTTCTGGTGGTCACGGTTAGTGGGGAAAGACAGGTTGTGGAGGGGGAGAGCGTCATACCAGTGCTTTTCCTTGAAAGCTGTTTTTAATTGGAGTCACCAACAGATTGTTGTAGAGATAGTCAATTCTAATTATTCATAGTAATAATTGGGAGAAGGAAAAGATAACCCAGATAAAGGGGAAAAATGGTAAGATAAATAATGTAAATTAAATTACAGAGATACACTTGGAATATGCACTTTTTTTAGAATTTGTGGATAGCTTTCTGTGGGGGAACAAGGTCAGCTTTACAGCAGCAACAGATAGTATGTATGGGGTCTTACAGAAGCAGCACTGTACTTTGTGGAAGCCAGGGGTGTTTGGGTAAAAAAAACCTGACCCTGCTTAACCCACAATTTACGTAATCTTCTCATGGATGATAGAGCGTTAATTGTATTCCAGTTTCTGTACGTGCAACCTAAGTTTTAGGCAAAAGCTTCCTAGTGGTGTAAGATGAAAACCACAAATTACAAGAATGGATGCTCTCTGAGTAGTTTTTCATGTTAGAATATTCCTTACTTATGCATGCATGAAATTTAGTATGGAGATTGCAAAATGAGATGTTTTTGTCCTTATTATAATGAAGTATCATAAAACGAGGTCTTGTATAAATGAGTCCAAGAGCTCTGTGGAATAGCAGGAATTAGCTAAGCTGTTTACAGTTTTTGAGTAATGCTTACAAAATATGATAAAAAGGACGGTATTTGTGGTGATTATTTTAAATAAAATTAAGAAACCTATCTGGAATGCCAAAAATGTTGCCAGCAAACTGCTAACGAGTGCTGATGGCTTTTTGTGTGGAGGGAGATGATCTGTGTTGATCCGACTATAAGATCAGAGATGTATTGTGATAGTTGTTTTTACTCAGTAATCCACTCTGGTGGTTGTTTTTTTTTAAAAAGCTTGTAGAATATTTGTGGCTACTTGCTGAATATTTGTAGCTGTAGATACGAAATACAGAATGCTGTCTGTGGCACAGATGCTGATTAAAAATAAAATCTAGAAATGCTAAAAACGCTGGAAAACCAGTCATCCAATAAAATGAGTGATCTTAGTGTTCGAGGTTGGCTTTTAAATGTTCAGAATAAATCTAGGGTGACAAAAGGAATGAGTAAATAAATGTGCTTGTGTGTGTGTGTTAGGACTACAAAGGTTTGGATTAAAACTTTTTCCACATGTGGTCTTTGTCTTAAACTATTGAAATGCTTTTGATTATTTGCTTAAACTACTGAAAGACCTTTAGGGGACTGAAACTGGAAAAATCGATCCTGAGCTGAGCGTTACAAAGTGGAGGTGCTGTCTGTGTGGTGGAAGGGGGCCCAAGCCGTAGTGCAGGTTGATCCAGTGCTTCCTGGGGTGCCAGGTTTAAATGCATATTGAGATTGAACGCAAGACGTGTATGGTACATGCTGAGTTGTTTCAGGAGTTCTGAGCAGCAGCAGAATGCCTGTACTGAGTCGTGCTGGGAGTCCAGTCCAGTCGTTCTGGGCAGGTGAGCATTGCAGGATTGGGGTGATGCACGACGCCCTGGCAGGGTGGGAAAGGGAGGAAGGGAGCAGCTGGAAGCAAGCTGCGGCTGCTATCAGAGTAATTTGTTTGGCCCGCAGTGTTTCTGGGGATGGTGCTGCAGGCTGGTTTAGTTGCCTGAAGGTTTAGCATTCCTAACTCGCAGCATAACAGCGAATTTTGTCTGAAGCCCTGCTTTCCCGCTGAACTGCCCCTGTAAAGAGCTCAGTCAAAGACTGAGACTCTCATACGCTCATACCAGACTGCTCCTGAGAGACCTGCAGGTGGAACACCAAATAAAACTGCAGTGTTTGAGAAAATACTCGGGGGAGGTATTTAATCTCTAAACCTTAATGCTGGACAAGCAGTTTGGGTATGTTCTGTGTCAGAAAGAATGTTAGGAAATAGACTCAGAAATGGATTAAATCAGATGTGTAACCAGAAGATACAAACTTTCTGGGAGAGCAAAAATAAGAGACTTCACACAAAACAAACTGACACGTATGAATGTTTTGAATCATTATCATGTTATGTGTAGGGTCAATAAGCCTGAGCGCAGTCCATTGAAATCTTTCTATATAGTATTCTAATAAATGTACAGTATGGGTATTGAAATCAGTTCTTTGTAAAAGATTTTGGGGACATGACTTTTTCTTTCTCCAGAGAATAACACAACAAAATGTTTAACCCCAAATGCTTCTCTTAGGAAGAAGAAGATGTATTTGGGAGAGATGGAGTAAACAGAAGAATTGATAAGCTCTGTCTTTGGAGGTAGTAATTATTCTCTGCAGCCTTCCAGGCTTGCAGGGCTTTTAACTCAGTACAAGAACATGTGGTGCATGTTGTCAAAGGCTGGCGATAAACCAGAGAGAGAAGCAGAACTGGTGTTTTGCTGCCATTGGCACCTTTAGATGAAGGAGAAAATTGAGTGGGGAGTTTGGAAAAGTTATTTGAAAGATTGGTGCTTGGGAGTTTGAAGACAGGAGCAACTCCATTTGTAGGTCAGTACTTAAAGCTGTAAGAAGATCAGGGTGATACGAATGAAGTGTACTTCTAACACTGCCTTTGTAAAGATAAGGGGTTTTAACCCTCCAATTCTCCAGCAAACCTTAATGGGGTTAACTGTAGATACTGTTTTCATGATATTGAGAGGAAATCTTTTTCCTTTAAAGGTCACTGTTGGAGCTCTCATGGCTTATTTTTTTGAAATGTGTCGTTTGGGAGAAGGGGGATTAACTTCCTGAGAAATGGACAGGTTCATCTGCTGCTCCTGCACTGCCATGGTCTGCAAACGTGCGTAGGTGACATCCCACCAACTGGGTAGCTGTAAATCCTGAATAGGGGTCCCTCGCTTCTCCAGGGGGGGAATGGGATCTTTCTGAGGAAACTGGTATGAATGTGAATGGTAACCCTCCTAATGAGCTGACAAACAAAAAAACCAGGAAGGAAGGGTTTTGCCCTTCAGTAACTACTGAAGGCAATAGCTACTGTTAGTTATTGTTAATAAGCAATATAATCATTGGAAGAAATCTTCTGACAGAAAAGTACAGCTGCAAAGACACAAGAGATAGTAAGTCGCACAAACGTAGAACCTATTCATCTCTTTTTTTCAGAGTTCATCTTATATAGGGACCTCCTTTTCTTCACGAAGAAAAAAAAATAAAGAGGAGAAAAATCCTTTTCTGATGAGCATTTTAGTTAGTAATTCATTAGGTGGGCCTTTTGGTTTTATTTTTTTCAAGTTTTGGAAGTTTGAAGTACTTCGCAGTGATTAAAAACCTGATTAAAACCTTAAAAAGGGAGCCATTCAGCTGGTGCCTGCCCAGCACAAGGGTCCCATCCCCAGCTGTTTTAAGACCGCGTTGCCTCCTCAGTGCTGGTCTGTACTGGCTGCTGGGAGTCCTGAAAATGGCTTTTCCGTCAGACAGGCAGGCTGTGGAGCTGATGGAGTTGTGGAGTTGCTGGCTTACGCTCTTGAGTGCGTGCCCGTGAAAAAAAACTTTACCTCTGAGGCCATGACAAGAGGTTTATAAATGCCGCCGCCTCTAGTTTCAGGCAGTGGCTGCGATGCCTGAGCCGAGGTGAATGTGTCCGAACACCCTTGTCCCGGCAGAGAAGGGACAGACCAGCCTGCCCAGGGGAACACGGAGCTGCCTTTACCCAGCCGTGCTGTGCTGAGCTACCGGGGTTAAGTCCAGCCTTGCTAACACCCACTCAGCCAGCAATTGCAGTTATTAAGAGCAGCATGAGATGTCATTAGCACAGAGTTGGGAGCATCCCTCCACACGATTCATGCCAAAGCGATCGAAAGATGTTTTTATCTCATTCCAAAGTGTGGCAAAACCACTAGATGACCTGCCCTATATAAATGATATATTTTATTTACGTTTCCCAGTTCAGTTGTTGACTCTCCTGCTGTGAGATGTTTGCTGGTGCTTCCTACGGAGTATTGCAAACTGTGTAAATCAAGTAGTCGGGTTTTACAAAATTACAAACCCGTGAGGAGTTTAATTTGTGCCCTGAAGGGAGGACCAGCCACTGGCTGGGCTGCTTGTGAGTGGAGTCTTTAATAGTTCATTGGTAACCATTAAGCAACTTGAAAGTATTTGATCTTTGAGAGTAACCTGAGCTCTGCTGCAAAGAAAAGAAAGGGGGGAAGGAAAAAAAAAAAGTATAGGGTAGCAGTAGGATAAAAATGTCATTTAAGTCAAATGTTGCCATTAGAAAGTTAGGGTAATTTTGCACCAGAAAATGTAATAAAAGTGTATCTTTGCTATGTCTTTCGAAAACACTTGAGATCACAGTTTTATTGAATACAAAGAAATTAATTTTGATTCATAAAAATTGACCAGTTACAAAGCAATAGTATTTTTGGTTGCCGTTTGTTTAAATATAAGGAGGAAGGACTTTAGTAAGGCTTTAAGAAAGAATTTGAATTTAACATTAAAGCATGTGTGAAACTTTTGCTGACTTGCACCAAATACAGCCACTGGTGGTTTAAGCCATATGCAAAGTACTGCATAATTAATTCCATGTTGACAGCCCTGGTGATTTAAGTCAGAAAACAACGAGTAGCCCTGCAAATCTTTCCACAGCCACTCCAGTGCTATTCTTCAGGGACTTTCTCCCACATTAGTCATTCTGGGTCCACTTAATCTTTGAGTCCTTTGCTGGGATTACCAAAATGGCGAACACGCTCTGAAACTAATCTGGTGCTGCAGAATTTTGAACAATAATACATAATACAGTTTTAGTTATTGGTAGTCTGAGATCATATGTGTAGTAATTGCAGGCTTGAGTTAAAGTGCTCCATTGCCTGTCCCTAGGAGGGAATTTGGCTAACTGGTTAATTACAGTTTTAAAAGATGATTTACTGAGGAATTGAGAAGGATCTAAAATGTTCGGCTCAGTAAGGGGAGATTTTCCTGTAGTTTTAGACGAGCTGCAGAAAGCTTCATGCAAAATAAAACATTTTTCTAGTTTTGCTGTTGCAAATGCTGAATTGATGTCACTTGTATTAGTATATCTTACTGTTTAAGCAGAAGATATTCTGTGCAGAGAGAAAATATCAACAGTTCAACGCCTTGCTCTTTCAAGAAAGAGGCTGCAGACTCAAATAGTGGAAGAAATGTGTGGGCTTATTTGTAGGCGATTTGCCTTAAGGCCTCTGTTATGAGAGTCTTGCTGGTGTTCAATAAATCTGCTATTGCCTGAGAAGTACTTTTTCTTGAAGTCAACAGAAAAAACTTGCCTTGAACGAGTTTGGTGAGGTCTACGTCTCAGCATTTTCATTATACAACAATTTTGTAGATGCTGTGTGTACGTAAAGTTGCCTGCTGGTCTAATTGCCTTCCGTTCCCCCTGCTTCCCCTAATACTTGGAAATAAATAGCTGTGGGAGAACGTTCTTAGGCAGGTTCAGTTTAGAGACTTTTCTGAGATTCTGCTTTGAGCCGTGAAATGTCATGTTGGATTTAACTAATGTATCGAGTAAACCAATGATTATGATTGCAAAGTTGAATATAAAATATTTGAAGATCGGGGTAGAGGAAGGTGGCAAAAATTATGCATGCTGCTTTACTTACATCACTATTACTTGGTGATTAAACCAGATTATTTCTGAGAATAAGAATTCTGGCTGGCCCAGAGTTTTGAGAGGTGGACTAAATCTGCTAATTAGTAGCTTACTAAAAAATATGCTTAGAAAGTTAGCCCATTTCTCAAGTTGTGAATGTATAAATATTAAGATAAAAGATTGCAAGGTGATAGCATTATGGAAATAGAGAAATTCTTAAACTGCTTGCAGAGTAAGCATAAATCTTTCTGCATTTCTTTGCATTTAAAAATATTTCTTTTCAACACTGTGACTTGTAATCTGACCTACTAATTTATTAATGTATTTTTATTACATTTAGGCATCTCGGGTACTACTGTTAAGCTTTTCTTTCAGTGTATTACTATAAAGGAGTTCATAACATGAAAAATGTATGTTGGTATAGAAACTGCTCAGTGCTCTTTACTGCCTTCTTGTTAAAAACAACTGTTTAATTTTTTAGATCATAACTGTAAAAATGATGTTTACTTGAGGCCAGAGCTAAGTTTTTTTCATAAATTATGTATGAGCATACGTGGTGGCTTTTTGCACCTACAAGTGAGTTTCATGAACTGACTTTTGTAAATGTGTTATCTAAGTACTATTTGTTAAATTTGCTTGCCTCAGACTGCTTCCTGGCAGTTGTTAAAAGCACTTCCTAATGGAATGCTACATCCTAATTCAGTATGCTTTGCTACCTGCTTCAAAACTGGTGAATTGCCTAGATATCAAACAGTAGTAAATTCGTAAGCAATTTGCTGTACTTTGCTCTGAAAATTTTCCAGTGCATTAGTTATTGCAATTGTACTAGCTATATTTCCAGTTCAATAGAACTTCGGTGAGTAAGGAAAGCCTAAAAGGGACAATGGTAAAATGATTTTTTAACACTCTGTGTTGTGCAAGTCAATGTTGACATTTTCCAAAAAAGGAAATTATGCAAGTCCTTTAAGGATATTATGTGTGCTTCTTGTGGGGTGTACATCTGCCTTCAAGAAAAAGAGACATCAAAAAATATGAGAGAAAAAAAGAATTTCCGCATTATATTTTCAGAAGCTTAATTTTGGGATTTTCTCACTTTTGGAATTACAATATAAAGCATGCCTAGAAGAAGGTTGATGCTACAATAAATCTACTTGCTAACTACTAAATCGTTTATATTTTCAGAAAAAAGCCAAAGGCCAGCTCCTGTTTGAACAGATCATGTATCATCTGGACCTTATAGAAAGCGACTACTTTGGATTAAGGTTCATGGATTCCGCACAAGTGGCGGTGAGTAGCAGCAGTGCTTTTTTTGTTTTGTTTTTCTTTTTAAAGCAACAGTCTAAAATTTATATCCTGATATTGACAAAAATGCTTTAAGAAAGCTGCCTTTTTTGAGTTAAATTTTGTGCAGAAGCTCTGTGGTGTGTTAGTTTAAGTGACCCCAGGTTGAATTCTACCTCGAGCACTGTAACATATTACAATGCTGTTGTCTCTTCCTTTCTTGTCTTTCACTTGTTCTTGTCACACCTTCTGTTGTCATTAGGCAGGCTGGTCCTGTAGGACCCCAGAGCGTGGTGTGTCATGTAGAAATTCTTGATGCTGCTGATGCAGAGAGGAAGGGGCACAGCTAGAGTGTGTCCTTGGCCCTTCATTGTTCTACAGAGGGGAGAAGGTTTTCCTTTGCCAATGCCATCAATTTTCCTATGAGCAAAAGTCATCTTGGTAATGTCTGCTTGGGAAATAATCTTGGTAAGAGGGGTATACCTTTGGTTTGCTCAAATCAGTTGTGATTCACACCTGTAACTAGAAATTTTTGTGAGGATATAGGCATGTTTGTATGTACCAGACAGTTTGAGTAGAGGGTTCTTGCAACCCTGAGTTTGTGAAGTTTGTTGTGTGTTTGTAAAAATGTGACTGCTTTTGAAAACAGAAGCAGAGCGTTGTTTGTCAGAAGCAACCATAGTTCTTTCACTTGCAGGCTGTGCAGTTTTATGTGGTTACTTCTTATGGCCAAGTGCTTAATCCTGCCCCAAAGGATAGCTGCAAGTTAAGTGGGGCGTTGGACAAGGAGTGGATTTTTGTCTCTGTCCTGCATCCCTGTAACTTAAACCTCTATTCATTTATCCCAACACCCCCAGGTAGAATGAGATCTGAGTTTTCATACTGTGTATGTCAATCTTATTTGTTAGATGTATGACCTAATTGTTTCTGTGTTTCAAGTCCACTTCGGAATTATTTCATGATTAGGATGGCAGAGTGGAAGCACAGACAGTTGCTGCTGAGCTAAATACCTGAATTGTTCGAGGTCAGCATACGAAATGGAGGCAATGACATATATTCCTTTACTTCTGTGAGGGTCTGTGTCCAGAACACTTTGAAGGTGACATCTCAATTGTTACAGCTTTGTACAATGGCAAAAAACTCCCCAGACCTGAACCTTTGAAGGAAGATGACAGCTTTGGACACAGTGTTACCCACCCCAAAGCACACTTACAACCTGAGTGATTCTTTTCAAAATTATTGTGATCGAGTTTTATGCTTAGCTTGTAATTGTAGGGAATATTCTCTTCAGGGAAAATAATTTGTGTTTAGCATCTGAAGCAAACTTCATGGCTACCGGGATTAGCTGCTGCTGGGCTGCGTTTCCCAGTAGTGAAAGTGGTTTTAAACCCCTTGCAGAACAGAGACACTTAAGACTAAGGAGAAAAAGACCATTACACTATAACGGAGGGATGTCATTCAGAACCATGCGTACCTCCTACAAACAGAAACTAGAAAACAGCGCGTTGCATACCATTTTGTATTTATAAAGATCATGTTAGCTGTGTTAAGCATGTACAGTCTGGGATGTTGAGTATTGATCGTGAATGGCTCCATTGCATTTATCTTTTTGCTTCAGGGAATAAATAATCTGTACATTTTAGGTATCCTAACTCAATTTCTGCCATGTGTCTTCTGAAGTATTTCTGTGTGCCTCTAGGATCTCATAAGAGTTCACGGTGGGTTAGTTGTAACTGGTGAAACTATCTGTATGGTAGCTCTTACTGTTCTGTTAGCAAATAACATAATTTCATCTTGAAATGGGGAAATAAGAGTTAATCTTTTCTGCCTCAGCAATGGCTCATGGCTTGCTTTTGTCCAGCAAATTGTTACTTCCAGTCCAGACAGCCCCTGATTGAGTATTTGATACTGCACTATCTACCAGGTACAAGCGATTTCAAACTTGGTTTGCTTCCTTTTCTTAACTATGTGTGACTGAAAAGAGGCAGAGTAGAGATAACAATCTGTTTAAACTGGACTTTAATGATACACTCTGTATAATGAAGCAGAAAAGATTGCATTTTGCCAGAAGAGCTGAACACAACAGCCAGAGATAATTGCTTTAAGAAATGAAGAGCTATTGTGATGGCAGCTGTTCTTGCAAAGCGGAGCTGGCATATTCTAGCAGAAACCCAATCTGCAGCTGGAAACAAAGACAGAGACTAATCAAGTGACTTGTCAAAGATTATTCAGGAGACCTGTTAAATAAACAGTATGAGAATCCAGTCCCTTACTGTGGACAGAATTGTCCACTGGCTCTGAAGGAGATAATCTTTCTGCTACCCAGTTTAAGTATGTTGCCTTGCTAGTTAGTTGCACCTGATGATATAAAAACACAGGCAAACTAGCAACATATAGTTAAATAAAAAATTGAGAAATTCCCTGCTTGTTTTAAATACAAGTGTTTTAAATACAAATTTCAATAGATTCATTTTGAACAACTGAAGGATAGCTTTTTTTCTTCTTTGGAGCTGCTGAAGTGATTAGTAGTTAGGTGTTTGAGTTTATGATGTACTGGGGCATGGGGGGAACCCAGGTAATACAAACTTTTTCTGACGTTTTGGATTTTAGGATTCAAACACTAACTTCTTTAAAGAAGTTCTTGAAACAATTAGTGAAGTGAAAGAATTGTTGTTTTCATATGATTTCTGTGTTCATTGCCAGTCTGATGGTTAGGAATAGATTCCCCCGCTAGCCCCAAGTAAGAGGCAGGAGATGGCAAAAGGAGTTATTTGCAAGATCGTCCACCATATACCAGATTTGGTCTGGCAGCCAAGGGAACAGGCTATTGTTAATTTGAGTAACTTTGATTCAGGCTGACAATGAACAGTACAGCATGTCCAGTGACACAAAAGATAAAGATTGTTGGGCTATTTGGCTTTTACTGTAGCAATGCTGGAGAGATGTTTCTAGTAACAAGGCATCAAACATTTAACAGGTGGCAAATTCCTAATTCTAATGTTGCAAGCATCAAATACTTGCTGTTCCTAATGGAATTGTACAACACATTGGTTTGTTATTCTGGCAGTTTTATCTAATGCAGTGCTAATTATTTGTGTAGCATTGTACTAAGTATGCACCCATTAATTCTATAAAGCATGGGACCAGTTTTGGGCTCTCCATCTTACTAAAAAAACCCTTATTTACCCTACCTTCTTAAAATGTTGCTGAGTTGGGGTTTGTGTGTCTGTGTGTGTGTGTGTGTGTGTGTTGTTTTGGTTTTAAAATTTCTGAAGCAGCAGAGTGTTTTACTAAGGACTTCCAGTACTCTATGCAGTCTGTTGTTGATACTGCTTTTTGTTTAGCGAACTTTTATCTCTGGATTTCAGCAGTAGACTGTGCTGAGCAAACTCTCATCAGAATGTAAACTTTTTGCCAGGTCCACTAGAATTCCATTTTAATCACTGGAAATAAATCTTAAGTTTCCTGACATCTGTGTGTATCCATGCATGTGTTGGGTTTGGGTTTTGGAGGTTTTTTTGTGGTTTTTTTCCCCTCCATTTAAAAGCAGTTGTTTCCCTTCTTCCCCACAGACCCTTACCATTCAGACGCAGCTCCTGTAGGCAGCGGTGGTAAGAGCCGAGCAGAGTAAAACGCTATCAGTGCCTGTCGTGGGCCTCTCAGTTGCCTTGCCACGGAATGTGGAGGAGATGAGAAAAAACAGGAGGGAGATGAAACAGGCATGCACAGCCAGTCCTGTAGCCTAGAAATGGCTCTCTGCCATTCCTGTATCTAAATCACCTGCAACCCTCCAAGTGGGCAGTTTGTATATTTATATGGTGCAGGAAGGAGTGAGTAAGTTGTCTCTTAAAGCAAGTGAGTTTATGGAATAGGAAGAGAGATTATAGCATTTTCTTAAAGAAACAAACAAAAAAATTACTCAACTCCATTTTGCTGGTAGTGTAAGCAAAGTTGACGTAAATATTTGCTTCATTCTCTAAGCTTCCTGCTGTATTTTAAAAATATATGATATATATTTCAAATAGATTTCTGTAGCTACTTTGTTTTAATAGGTAATGAGAGCATTTTCAGCAGCGTGCACAGCAGCAGTAGACGGTTCAGTTGTGCGGATCTGCAGCTAATATATCAATCGCTGCATATCGTGGATGTGTTACAGGCTGACTTTACACACTCTCTGCAGAAAGCAGGGCTGCTCTGAAGACAGGAATGTGTTTGCACTTGGCATTGCAACCTGAAAATACCGGTTCTTTCTCATACCCCTGGTCCTCTGTGGGGCCCACTGTGAACCTTATGGCACGTAGTTTAACGAAAGGAGTGTTGCTAAGTATGTAATTCATCTGTATTAGTTGCAAGGTGACATTTGGGACTGATCAAATGAGGTGGTGTTACCTGGTCGTTGTGAACCATGCAGGCCCTGGTGAGCTAGGTAGCTTGCTCTGGCTGTTGAGTCAATGCAATTACGTTGACTAGGGTGCTGTGTTTACTGTTTAACTGAGTCACCTTCTCTGGAGGAGGGAGCTGTTCACTGTGCACAACACTTGGAAGCAGGTCTCTACCGCTAGGTGTACGTTAGCTTTCCAGCTTTATCTTTAGTTTCTGGTATAAACTCTTCAGCAGTGGGAGTATATGCAATTATTTTAGGGAGCATAGCATATACGTGTAGATGTTTCTCTCAACCTGCCATGTAGAGCTTAATTTTCACGTGCTGTTGTATGCAGGGCAAGTGAAGCCTTTATTTTGGCTTCATGTCAAGTACATTTAGCTTATATTGTTATACTAATGCTTATAATTAGAATTAGTAGGTGGGGCAGTAACTTCTGTCCTCCCATGTGACAATTGCTAAAATTTCAGATGTGAATAAATTTTGGAGAATTAAGTAGAGCTGACCCTCTTTGCTGTTATTACGCTTGAGTCATCTAAAGAAAATGCCTGAAAGCCAACAATATTTATTTTGTCTCTCCCCTTCCACCCCAAGTGGACATCACAAACAGAGTGCCAGAGTCTCCAGCTATGATTTATGCCTCCCTGGCACATAGTCACTGGCTGACCTACTAATGCGTGAATTAAGTGTTTGTTTGTTTGGATAGGATGAAAATTTTAGTAATTAAAGTTCTCTGTCAGTACATTTTTTTTAAAGTAGATAATGCTTTCTTGAAGATTGCCTTTAAATAAGTTACTACAGAATGTTTCTGTTGTTCGAAACTGATATTTTGCATTACAAACTTAGAGTGAAAGGATCTTTGATGAGCACCGAGAACTGTGAATTGTGAAAGATTTGGATTAGATTGTTTTAATGAACTACTTGTTATTCCAAGATGGTGTTCACTAATGAATGGGGTTGGTTTTTTTTACCTTTTTTGTTCTTTCTGTGAGATTTCTTTATTGATAATTCAATGAAAGTAATTTATTTTTCAGCATTGGTTGGACAACACAAAAAGCATTAAAAAGCAAGTTAAAAGTAAGTGTCCTTTTTGTTTTCTCTTGGGATCTCATATTGAACATACAGGAGGCACAGACAGTTGAAATGGGTGGTGGGGGGCAGTGTCCCGTGAGGAGTGACGGGACCCGGTGACAAAAACCTGGCATGGTGCTGCTGATTGTTTAATGGCCTCTTCCCTCTGTAGCTCATATTACTTTAGTCTAATGTCCTTAATTAAACATGTTAGAGGCTCATTAATTATAGTTTAAATGGAGGCAGCTGAAGATGCTTTAGTGTTATAGATCGTTATCCTGACTATAGGAAAACTTGTCTTGGAGCCTCTATCCCTTGGGGCAGTTCTGAGTGCCCGAATCTGTGTTCGGACTACCAAGTCCTTACCTGCTGCGCAGACGTTTAGCGTGGCCTGGTCGTTTCAGTGGTGCATGCTTGGGTAAGATGTGACGTCAGCTGATTTTTGTTTAGCAGCTTCCTTGCTCTCTGCTGTGGGAAGTCTTCAGGGATTTGTGGTGCTGTGTTAATAGAACAGAGGGTTTGGAAGCACCGAGAGGGAGAAAATTCCTCCTGTCAGATGCAAGAATCAGCAGAGTGCTGCACATTTTTAAAGAACTGTTAATCCATCCTTTGCTGAATTAACTCTTTGGTTTCCAGAAAAGATGATTCTTCCACAGAAGGGTCTGTTAAATGCCCCTAAAATATGTCTAAACTTCTGTGGAATAAAGGGGCCTGAGTTGCCAGCAGTGGGTATTTCCCAGAGCCCTGGGAAGGTGTTACAGAGACCAACAGAGTGCCTGGGGGTTTGGTCAACTGCAAAGCCAAGATGCACAGCTTTCTTGGTGATGGATAGAGTCCTTAAATATAGGGATTAACCTAGATTCGCGTGCTCTTGGCAGCACAAATCAACTTAATGTGATATGACTGTTGGATTGACTTGTAACATGTAAAACTATTTTGTGTGTGTATTTAGGTATCCTTTCACCCTGATGTTTTTAATGCATTTCTGTGTCACAAAGGAATTTCTGCCTTTAGACCTTGTGGTAGGACAGAGCCAGTTTCAGTCAAGTTTTGCGATGGGATTCTGTGTAACAAAAAAATAAGATGTCTCATCCAGTAACTGTTACCGCTGTCTTGAATGAATTCTGCTTTGCAGTTGGCCCACCGTATTGTCTGCATTTTCGTGTAAAGTTTTACTCATCAGAGCCCAACAATCTACGTGAAGAGCTAACAAGGTAAGAAGGATTTTGTGTGAGAGAGAGGTATCCAAATAAGGCCAGGAAAATGGTTTTGTGGTATTTATTTAAAAAGTTGTATGATGTTTTTGAGAATTCCTTAGAGCTGCTTGCTCACTTGGCTTTTTGTAAATGTTTCTAATGTAGCTCTCATTAAATAAATGAGCTCTAATATAAAGAGATCTGTATATTTACTATATTAGTTGATGCACCATTTTTTATTAGGCAATTCTGGCAACTGATCTGAGTAGCTTATACACAATGGACAGAGGTTTTTACTGAAGAGAACAGACATAATTCCTCTTTCTGTACTCTTCTTTAATCTGCATTTAGTTTCAACTGTATGTAGTCATCCTGTCTCTTTAGGTAGAAAAGTGTTGAATGGCAAGTTAGAGCTTCTCTTTGGCAAAAATAAGTTCAGTTAACGTTTCATTACTTCTGTGGTCTTTTCAGAGCTTATAGAAAGGGAAAATAGTATTTTACTACCATGTTGAGACGTGAGTTAACAATACTATGTGTGTAGAATTGTAGTATCAGGTGAGCAGCAGTTTCTCTTGATGAAAGCATTTCACAGATCCGTCCATAATGCTGCATTTCATGCTGGACTGAGGCATACTTGGGATGCTTTGAATGAGAACACAACCTGCCATCTGTCAGTAGTATAAGTCTGTTGTAAAAGGCAACGTTTCCTTGCCTTGTCACCACTGCTGATGATCCGTTTTGGAGAGAAAACAAAGTTGTTATTTTTTCTTGATAGCTGTAGATGCTTTGTACCCTCAGCCATTTGTAAGAGTGTGAAGTATATTTGTTTGTTGTTCAGGTTTATGTCTGTGTGGATCTTCGGTCTGCACTTTAGCCAAATCCCTAGGAGTGCTACCAGGAAGATTATAGTAGCATTACCCCTTACAGCCATATGTACCCTGTACAGCTTCATACTTACATGTAGTACCATAATGTTATAACTGCTCTTCTTTAATGCTTTCCTGCTGATCTGGGAAGAGTGTTTTACCTCCCCATTCATGTTCCTGAATAAACTTTTAACTGTCTTTAAAAATAGTAACTATAGAGAAAACTCAGACCTACATCTGTACCTACCACTATAAAACATTTTCATCCATCCTGACTGAGTTCTGCCAGTCAGACCTTGCTATACAGGTTTTAGTAGGGCAGCCCTGAAACCTGAGGGCTTTTAAACCCTGTCTGTCTGCTTAGCTAATCCCCCAGAAGAGGAGAGCAGCAAGTCTTTCTTCTGTCTTGAGACAATTTTATGCCTTGAAGAAGCCGTGGCAAGGGGAGCTCTGCTGTGGGTATAGGTGTCACTAGCAGGGGCTTTCTGAGGGTTCCACCTTCTCTTTGTGCAGCAGGACACCCAGCTGGAGCCACTTTTCAGCTTCCACAGGTGCAGCTCGCTCACGTTTTCTGCCAGCTTCCCATCAGATGCCACCAGTCAGAGGTCATGTAACCTTGCCTAGGCATGGGAAGTATGCTTGAATTGTTTGCAAGTGTTATGTGACTGATAAGCACGGACTGATCACACCCACTATACACTGGAGGCCTGTGCTCATTCTTTTGATACCTAGGCTCAGTACCAAACAAATTTCTTCCCCATGTAGGGGCCAGTGTTCAAAAGGCTTTGGATAATAAATGGTTTGACAAAGTATTTGGATTTCCAAGGGACCTATAGGAAAAATGCCTGCATCTGTTTCGTGTCTATGTGTGTGAGTATGAGGAGACATAGGCACATGTTGAAACAGAGGCATCGTCTTTGGCTTTGTGCCTAAGGCTTCTGCTCATCTATAGTAGAATTCAAACTGGATACCATTGTGGATGGCAGCGTTTTAGTTGATGAGACTACTTCTGTGTACCATAATGGAGCAAGAGGGCTACTCTTTGTGGGTATTGGATCGGAAGGATTGGTGTTGCACACCAAAGGGATACGAGCTTTGTATTCAATATTTGCCTAATTTCTAAGCAAGAAGAGTACTGAATAAGCAAGGCAGTGAAGGAAAGCTGGCTCTGAAAAGTAAACAAGTTGAAAAGGCTGCAGCCTACTGTTTGGGTTTTTTTTTTTTTGTCACTTTGCAGTCAGCTTTCTGGGTTAGATTTTAACTAAGCAATCCAGGAACGTTTATTTTTGAGAGACTTTATAGTGAGGAAAATGTGGAAGCTGCAAGTTGTTCTTTGCCCAAGTAGGATCAGAAGAGAAAAAAGTGACACTTACTTAGGTATCCTGTTTCTTTTACCACGCAATACTAGTTCAGCTTGTGGCAACTTCTAGTTTTGGGTTTACTTCATTTGAAATGTGTGCAAAGCATACAAACCCAACTGGTAAAGCCTTGAAAAATCACAACACAGTTTCTTTGGTCTTGAAAACCCATGTGAAGAGTAGAAAACATTTTTATTTGTCAGGCTCAAACTTCCTCCTGTTGGCTGAGTGACATATTAGAACTATTAATCAATGACTTTTATTTCTTATTTAATCCTACAGGTATTTATTTGTTCTGCAGCTGAAACTGGATATTCTTAGTGGAAAGTAAGTATTCCAGATAAACAGCCTTTTAAACAATTACAGTGTGTTTAGCATAGGATTTATTAAACTTCTATGTGGATAATTAGTTTACTAAGTAATGTGATGTGTGTTTTTTTTCTAAAATACTACTTTTCTATGCATGAATAGCATCAGAGGAATGTTTAAATAATGTAGTGCTTATCTCTTGTTAATTTGCTGAAAATCTACTAATCCTTTTTCACTTTCTTATCCCAAACAAGTTGAGTTTCTCACTGTCAGGTATGAGTTGTCTGCTAAATAGTGTCAGCTATGGTTTTAACAATGCATTTCTCTTATGGCAGATTGGAATGCCCTTTTGACACAGCCGTCCAGTTGGCAGCTTATAACATGCAAGGTGAGTGGGTACGAGCAGGGAAGGATGAATTTGTATGAACAGCTTGTGTGTACTCTTATTACCTCTTTTAGTCTGTCCTTGTTATATCCAGAAAATGGGTTCTGCCCAGATGTTAGCCATCCAGTGTGAAACACAGCTCTTTTTTTTATTGTAATTTTGCTGAAAGCGTATATTGAAAATCACTCGATTCCTCAAGAAATAGAACACAGCTTTGCCCTAAACTTGTTTTCTCAGGTGCTTTTGTGCAAACCTGTCCACTTTCACACAAGATACGAGGTCTGCAGTCTTCCTGAATTGCTTTGATGTAGTAACACAGTTCACTTTTTTTTCATCATGTAGTTTCTGCCATTCGTGGTACAAATCAGGTACAAAATTATTTTGGTCCTGTACTCACTTGAAAAGTCCTGTATATAAAAACCACCAGCTTTTGACTTCAGCTTATTTGTGCAAACATGTTAGTGCCCCACGTCTCATGCTTGTACTTGAGCATTTATGGTTGAACTGCACTTCTTGGTATTTCAGATCCTTCTTCAGCCAAAAGAGGTGACATACTATATTTTTTCTAAGCTATACAGCACTTTGCTCAACTCATTTGAGACTCTTATTAATGAGTTGTCTTTAACTTCTGATTCCAGCTGAGACTCCAGCGTCCATGGCTCTAGTGAGAGCTGTGGTCTGACCTTCAGCTGCACGTATAGGTTGTACATCACTGATCTTCATGGCCAATGTCTTCTGTTGTTTGGATGAGGGTGCGATCTTAACGAATGTGAAGTTTGCTGTGGTTTCAAGCAGGGGAACTCACAAGAGAAAGAGGGGAGGCTTGAAGTTTTAGAAATGTCTGCTAGAGTAGGCTTTTGGGTCCTTATTGGAGGATATAGCTATAATGGCCTTACTCAACCTATTTCATGAGTCTAAAAAAATTGCAGAACCTCTGCTGTAGAGCTGTTGTACAGTCCTCTGATGAAGAGGGAGTTTGGAGATGTGCCATGCATTTGTGCTGCACAAATTCTTTACGCAACATTCATCTTATAAACCAATGCAATGTTGTACTTTGCAGGAGTTAGGTAACAGGACTAAGTCACTGAAATTCTTTCTCTTACAGATACTTTCCAAAACACTTTTTGTTCTTCAGGCAGGAACTGCTAATGGCCCTGACCATGTGCAGGTATAGAGACTTGGGGTTAAACTGTAAAGATACCTGCCTTTTTAACCTGCTCTTTTGTGTGGAAGGAAAACAGTTAGAATACATTCCATAGTTAAAAATATTAGCATTGTTAGAGCCTTAAGATACGGGTTCAGTGAATAAGTTTTTGGAAAAACAAAGTGATCTAATTAGGCCATATATCCATTGCTTTTTGTGCTGGTCTTTTCTTTCCTCTCTCTACAATGAGGCCCGTAGCAGGGCTTTAATCTTACTGTCTGACAGCTGTGTACTTTTATTTAAATCAGCTGGAACCTAAGCTGGCTTTGACAGCATTCCTTTCAACAGAGGCAGGCGTTTTAGTGGGAGTAAATTATTGTAGAACTACAGACTTCCTCAGTCAGCATTAAAAAGAAAAAGGAGGGGGTGGAAAGATTATTATTATTCCTGCAGTATTCAGAAATCCAAGAAACAGGTTTTTAGATTGTATGTAGTTTTGGTACCTGTGGAATACTATGTGTAGTTATTTGACTTTTCCAGGTCTTCCTAATGATGTCACTATTTTTCTCCTACACAAACTTCTGTAGTTTCTTTTTTTCAGACAGAACAATTATTGGCCTGGTCTAAGTTACATAATTATTCCTTATTTTTTGGATATGAACTGAACATTAAGAAGCAACTTGAAATCAGTGGGAGGAGCAAATGCTTAGTGACTGAAAATCAGGACATTTTTATAAATGAGTTTCAGCATTTTAGGCATACATCAGTCTTTAAAAGCTGGACTTGTTAGCATCTGTAGAAAAAAGGAGGTGGTTCTTTTGATGTGGCACACCCATTGACTAGTATGTTCCAGTATGCTCTCTAAATAGCATCTCTTATTGCCCCTGTTGAGCATGCAGCAGTGGACTAGATGAGCCATTTGACTGACCCAGTACAGCATTTATTATGTTCTTAGATGAAAAGGTGAGCGACAAATATCAGCTGCATGATTGTGCCCTGACACAGAGTAATTTAGCAGGACAGGGGGATTTATAGTCATAAAACCAGAAACTGATTTTTAGAATGAACAAATAGTCTTATGAAAGTGTCAGAACTGGTTTTGCTTTTTACAAATCTCAAGAGATTTTGGTTTAATAATTTAAGGCAAAATTCCATTGTAACTTTAGTCGGCTGTCATCTCAGTAGAGACTTCAGTAATAAAAATGTTGAAAACTTTCTGCAATAAAAAAGGTGAGTTTCAAGGATGTTGATAACTTCCATTTATAGGGAGCTTGTTAAGGAATATATCAATAGCACTTTTTAAAAATTAATGCAAAGCTTTTGTGCAGACAACACAACCATTTGTTCAGCATCCATAATTTCCTTGTCAAAAAAAAAAAAAGAAATTTAGTATTTTAGATTAACTAGAAAAGTATGCAAAAGTTCCTGTTGATATCCACTGTGTTTATTGGGAACATTGCTTGACAATGCTATTCTTTTGTAGCTGAACTTGGAGACTATGATCCTGCTGAACATGTCCCTGAACTGGTGTCTGAGTTTAGGTTTGTTCCCACTCAGACTGAAGAGATGGAACTAGCCATTTTTGAGAAGTGGAAGGAATGCAGGTACTAGATCTTCCAGTGCATGCTAACCAACCTTTTGCACTGATTTTTCTGTGAAGAGAATGTATTAAAAAGATGCTGCTGACACTTCTTCTGTGGTCTTGTTCAGAAACATAATTCTGATATGGCTCTGTCATATTTTGTAAGAGGATATAATGTGAAAAATGAAGCTTTTCAAAGGTCTGGGTAAAATGATGAGGCACAGAATCTTAAAATGCAATAGCTTTTGCAGCAGCAGTTTCAGGTTAAAACTTACAAAAGTGACCCTGATGTTCATGAAAGCGAACAAGTGTCAGCAGTGTTTAGTTTTTTCACAAACTTTGAGGAATTTCTTTTTGTCTTTCCTTATATACCAGCTTTTCCTTTATGTGCTTTTTCAGGCATCTTCCTAACAGCAAAAAAATTTATTTCAGGGGGCAAACACCAGCACAGGCTGAAACTAACTACTTAAACAAAGCTAAGTGGCTGGAAATGTATGGTGTAGACATGCACATAGTCAAGGTATGTTTAACCACAGCATGGTGACCTTTGGAAATGATAATGTTAGGTTTGTCCAGCATTTCAACACTGGTTTTGCTTTGGGGGGCGAGGGGGGAGAATATTGTACTCATCTAAACTGTGTAACAACTGATACTGCTTTGCATTGACGTTCCACTTTATAGTATACATTTCTAGAAGGTATAACTTTAGTCCAAGCATATCTGCTCTGTGTTAAATATGTGATTGGTGTGGCAATATGTACTACAGTTTGTATTTAGACTAAGAGCCATGTGAAAATCATAGTAATTAAAGTAAAATTGGCTGGGGTCCAGTCAGCTACCAGCTGAAGAACTACAAGTAAAAATAGATCTCCTGTGGAGAAGGAAGTGCAGAGAACTGCAAAAGGAGGTCCTTATTACACAGACAAATCAACTTTAATTTTCCACTTTAGTCAGCCTTACTGAAGGGTTGCAAACTAGAAAAATCCATAGCATAAGGTCATTGAAACATGAGAGTTTTGTTGTATAAAATAAGAAGATATGTGTTTAATTGTAACGCTGGGCGAATAAGCTGCATTAGTCACTGGAGTAATTTAGATAAAGGGTCAAACACCAAAATGAACATAACCTTTTATTTTGTGGCAATTAGGCAAGAGACGGCAATGATTACAGCCTGGGACTAACACCTACAGGAGTTCTTGTGTTTGAAGGAGACACAAAGATTGGTTTATTTTTCTGGTAAGCTCTCTGATTGTATGTTTAAATACAATTTAGGTTTTTATTCTTTTGTTTCTTTTGCACTAGCAAAAAAAAAATTTTTGTTTGGGATATGCGAGCACTGTGAATACTAGGTACCTGCAGAAATATTGTTGCCTGTGTTTTTGTGGTGTCCAAAAATATTCTTTTTTTTTTTTTTTTTAACATTCTTGGTTGACATGTTAATAGGCTGTATATGTGTGCCATGCTAGAGGCAAGTAAAAGGCGGAATAACTAGGATGGTTTTTTTATTTTTTTGTAGTGTGTTTGTTGTTGTATTTTGTACTAGATTGCCTTGGAAGTAGAGTGTGCACCCAGTCAGTGAAGTGATGCTTCTTCAGGTGTTCTAGCCAAGTGTTAACACCTTACTGTTGAAAAAGAGGCAGAGGCATAGTACTAGTGCATTTTTTACATAGTGTCATCTGGGCAGGCTTTTCATTAAGAAAATGTCTCTTTGTGCCTAGTAAAGGGCAGAAATGTCCCTTTCTGCCAATTAGTAAGGACTACTTAAAAACAACCAACCAACCCTAAACACCCTCCCCTCCCCCTGCAAAACCAGATCTATGTATAGTCAGGGGATATAGAGCTTCCTTTAGTTTTTATGAACACATGCTTCTTTATCTGTCAAATACCTGAATAACAACCCGTGGTTTCTTAGAAGCATTCTGATGAAATTTTGCAGGGCTTTATACTGCATAAAACACAAGATGGAGAGCTTTCTAGCTAGCATATTTGGGTCTGGGTACACAGGCATTTATGGATTTTTAAATGCTTTATTCTGTAATTCCTATTCAGTCTTTTGAAACTGGTATACAAAGAGTGGGCAGATGATGAAGTGAAATTTCATCATATGAATAGTTAGTTTGGGTTGGCCCAGTCCAATTTTATAAACTTCTCCAAAAACCACTCACTTTGTAGCAGAAATGTTATCTGTGTGTCTTGTCCCTCCACCATCAATTCTGGGTATATTTTTGGTGGGCAGGAAGGGGGGAAAGTGGTTGCATTTTTGTGTCATGTCGTGTTCACGTTGTTCTCTTTGGCTGGGATTTTCTGAAACAGAGTCGTCATAGGAATTGATCTGTGATATATTGTACAGTGATTTACATTTCTTTAATAAAGCAGTATTATTTTGGCCTGCCTTTGTGTCTTTCTGAGTTCAGTCTTGTGGGTTTGTGGAAGAGTAGGCAAGCAGGAGTATTTGGGTGGAGTTTGATTTCAGTTCAAGTAATTATTATTTTAAGTTCCGATAAAATTATCTCTTTAGAAGTTGCTGACTTCTTATCTTGAAGGTTTCTAAGTAAGTGTTAAATTTTGAAGTGATACATTGATATCCACAGTATAATCAAGCCCTACTACATGGACTTAAGACACCCACAAAAACAGAAAAAAAAAAATTTATAGAGAGGCTTGGGCAAGATGTCGAACATACCTCTCGGTGAGTTACTAAGAGAGTTAGACATAACCTGCTTTTTCTATTCATCTTGCAGGCCAAAGATAACAAGGCTTGACTTCAAGAAGAACAAACTCACTCTAGTTGTTGTTGAAGATGATGAACAGGTAGATAACTATCTGTTAAGTTACATCTCAGTCTTGATTATACAGTGCTAGTTTATATAGTCCTGATCTTTTTCTTTATATTTAAGTTTTGAGAATTAACGTGGATGCTTTGCAAGATTTTTGATTGTGACTTGGGGGGAGGAGGGGAATGATGGGACTTAAGTATAAAATAAATAGGCTCAATTACTTTTTTTTCTCACCCTGTTTTTAAAAGGGGAATACCTTGTGAAACTAGTGTAGACCAGATAATTTGGAAACAGCGTGCATTGTGCAAGAAAGTTTAAAAAAAGGCTATGTACCACATTTAGTGGAATAAATTCCTTAAGCAGGTGCCAGAATTGTTCCCATGGGAAGAAATCGCACAGAGCTGAGGTAATAAAATGTGAGCATTGGTAATTTGAGGAGATCAGATTTGGAAGTGAGACCATGTTAGCCTCATTGAGAAGTACCTTCCTATTATAATGATGTCTTTAATTTGTAGTTATTCAGAGGTTTGACTTATTAAATATATGAGCTCTAGCCCTTTCCAACTTCAGACAATGGAGCAGTTGTTTATTAAAGCTTCTGAAAAGGCTGGGGTTTTTTGTTCTGCCTAAAATATTTCTTTTAAGCATACATTTCAGTATTCATTAAAAAAATTTATTTGGCTTGCACTGAATTGTAGCTTTGCCTTACTCAAGCCCCTTGTAAATCATCAGTGTGCTTTGTGTGCTTTAAGGGAAAGGAGCAGGAGCACACTTTTGTCTTTAGACTGGATCATCCCAAAGCCTGCAAACACTTGTGGAAATGTGCAGTGGAACATCACGCCTTCTTCCGGCTCCGAGGTCCTGTCCAAAAAGGCTCAAGTCGGTCAGGCTTCATTCGGTTAGGATCCCGGTTCCGATACAGGTCAGTGTCACCTGACATTTAGCACATATCTTCTGTCATTTCTTGATTTTCTTGGATCATGTGTGGGACATGTCCTAGGACATATAGAGCAATGAAACTTGCAAGCTGAGTGAGTTGCATTATTGGTTTTATTAAATCATACGGATTTTCCACCTGCATTTTCTGATTTATCTTTAGGTGATTCTGGTCTGTGCAGTAGGAAGCCAAAGGTTTCTCAAGGTTTATGTTCCTGACATAGCGTATATAGTACATTGTGTTTACAGATCACTTCATCTTGAAAGCCCACCCTTTTCTAAATGAATCACAGAGGATGGATGATTGACTTGTGCAGTTGGGGACACGGCAAGTCTTTTAGCTCCTGAGTTCCTGACCGTTTGAGTCATGATAGTGCTTCAGAAGCCTAAGATAATGCCCATTCCATGTTAGGCACTACTGGTGCACGTAACAGACTTCCGAAAGGCGTGTGGTCCCAGACGAGCCTGCAGGATGCTGTCAGTTGCCCCACCAGAGTTGGTGAGAACGTATGGAAGGGGGTGGGGCATGACCCCAGGCAGTATGCATATACTTGGCTTCCATTTCCAGCAACTGTAGCAATCCCATCTAGTCTCCTTCAGAAAGGATCAGTGGTACCAAGGAGTCAGCAGAGCATGAGGCTGCTACTGCCTTGGGGGCAGTGTCTGGCCAAACTGGGGGGAAAAAAGACTTGCCTGGGAGCAAGAGCATCTAGATGCTGGTTTTTAGTCCTATTGTCATCTTTCTCTATGACCTTTGGCAACATAGCTTAAGCTTTACTCGCTCCTAGAATTTTCAACCTCTCCCAAACCGCATGCACTGTGACCACAGAAATATGCAAAGGGAAAATGTGCTTTTTCAGCAACTTAATATTTAAGGAGTCACTGCTTCAGCCTTTTGTCTTGGGAAAATGGGGTGAAGATTAGTATGTTTGTAAAACTCCTTCCCTTTTTTGTGAAGGGCCTTCTGAGGTGTTAAGTTTGGGATTTTTTAATAGAATTGAGATCAGATTATTAAGCTATGAATTTAAAATAGAAATGTGACATTTTGATGAGCAGTGTCTGTATTCTATCTTTAAAAATAAGTGATTTATTTTATTGTTATGTATTTTTACATGGCATTGTTAGTGGGAAAACAGAATATCAAACCACCAAGACCAACAAAGCCAGGAGATCAGCATCCTTTGAAAGAAGGCCCAGCAAGAGGTATTCAAGACGAACACTGCAAATGAAAGGTAAAAGACCTTCCGTT
Source organism: Haliaeetus leucocephalus (assembly GCF_000737465.1). Taxonomy (NCBI): domain Eukaryota; kingdom Metazoa; phylum Chordata; class Aves; order Accipitriformes; family Accipitridae; genus Haliaeetus; species Haliaeetus leucocephalus. Next base: position 21,145,937 of record NW_010972437.1, read on the forward strand.
CTGAGAGGTATAATCTACTGTGAGAATCAAACAATGATATCCTTTAAAGGTTCGGTGTAGGAATTCTTCTGTAGCTGTTTGCCCTTCTCTTGAATTTTCAAAAGTTTTCTTTGACTTATTTGGGAGATCACATGTATTTATCAGAAAAAGCTTGTGTCCAAACCATGTCATTCTAGCTTGCCTAGCAGGTGAAACATGCATGAATATTGCACAGTAAATTTGTATGAAGATGGAAAACTTGGGTCCAGGAAACAGCGGTATATTAATTATAATACTTGAAATTTATGAATCAAGTTTCAAATTTTTGTCATTGAGATTTTTTTAATTGTTCCTAGGAGTTACACTCTGTTGTCACAACCTGACAGGATGTGATACCTTGTTTTTTATTCCCACTCTTGCATGGGTCAAGCGTGACCTCCATGCATGCTTTCAGATACTTGCTTAAATCTGACTCTTTGGTTTGCTCTTCAGATTTTTTTATTTTATTTTTCCAATTTAGAATTTTGTTTTTCACACATTATACGTGGAAAACATGCAACTTTAGCTCTTTTAATTGCCTACTTTTAAGCAGTGCTAGACTATTTTTATTAATAATATACTTAATATTTCACTGATAACCTAATTACAAGTTAGATTTTAATTAACACTTTATATTTTTGCAGCACATGCTGCTAAACTTGAAGAAACAAGGTAAGATGCATTCCAATATTTAAATTTCTCTTTGGTGTTTGCCACCTGTACTTGAGCACATGTCTGCAGAAGGAGGTTATAAGATTAGTTAAATGTAGAGAGCGTTAACCTCTTTAACTGTGGTTTTGCTGAGGGTTTTGTGTTTCTTTGCTTTACATAAAACCTACTGTTCAAAGCAAAGCTCCTGTGTTGCTGTCACATGGAAGGTTTTGCCAGACTTGCTTACTAGCAGGCAAAGGGGTTTGTTTATGACTAGCTGTGATTCCTGCTGGATATGAGCTGTAGTTCTGTGTGCTGCTGTGTAAAGAGGTCAGGTGAAAGCATGTGAGGATGCCTTCTTTCTGAAATCTGCCTACTCTGGGTATGTGACTGAAATACATAAGTGAAGGTCAGAGACAGGGAAAATACAGTAAAATAAATATTCAAAATATGGTGATGATTTTGTATTCTGTACTATACTTGCATTTATTTTTATATACTTAAGTATTTATTTGTATATATTTATACTAAATTATTCATGATCAACACTGAGGGGGAGGCCTTTTGGTTCTTAATTTCTATACCTAGATTCTTTCTGCATGTGTAGGTTCATACTTGCTGTTGCAATATAAAATACTCATATGAATCTGAATCATACAGGTTTCATGCCCTTCCTTAAGGGAATAGAGGAAACCAGGCTAAAAAGAATTACCTGGTAGCGAAGGAACTAAGTCACTCAGTTCTGGCTTCTGTCCTTTGCCCTAATTAATTGTGAACATTGCAATAGTCAATTGCAACCAAATTATTTTTAAAAAGTAGATACTCGTAGATGTTAAGCATCATGACAGTCAGGAGCTGGGTAAGGAATGTTGAAATAACATTTCAAAACAACAGGGTTGATTCTTGCACGAGGGGGAAAAGTCGAGGAAGTGTGGGGACGAGGCTGCAGTTATTATAGTGGGGGTCTCTCTGTGACCTGCTGTATTGTCTTTTCTTTTTATAAAACGGGGAAGTACTCTTCAAAACTGGGTGTCATTAAAGTGCTTAAGGATCCTCTGCATGCAAAATGTGACTGTCTGATTAATTAGTACTCTCGTCATGCTGTGTTGTCATGCCCTTCTCCGAGTTTCATGCTGCTTAGATCATTCTGAGGGTGGGAAGAGAAACTTCATATGCAGTTTCTCCTTCTGATAAGACAGTGATCTTCTGATCTGCACCTAGGTGTGGCACTGTTATGTTAGTCTCCAGAGCAATCTATGCCATTTCTGAAACTCTGCACTCGAGCGTTGCTAATTGAAATGCATCATGAAAGATGTATGTTGTTCCATTCTTTTATGTTAACTCAGCACAGGGAAACGTGCTACCCAGAAGGCATTCCTTAATATTTCTGTTAAATGTGCACTATTCTGTGGTAACCTCCATGTTCTCTCAATAGAGAAGGTGCGAAGCTGGGAAACAGGCAAGGAACAGCTTGTTTGGTCTTGACATTATGGTATTTAAGTAAAATAATTCTAAAGAATCGCTGAAGTAGATACAGAAATCTATTTGAATTGTCAGCTTGCCAGGTTGGATAGCTATTGTCCAGACTGTAAATCAGAAGATTAATGGGTTGTAGGAGACTGGAACCATTTTTTAAAAGATTAGAAGTCTGGGAAAAAAGTTTGCTTTGCATGAGATTTGGAGTGCATAATTATTGTGCAGGGTGTTAATGCTTTTAAGTCTCTCAAAAATGTGAAAATGTGAAATGTCTCTTGCAGATTCAGACATCATCAGAAGTAGGGATATGGGTCTTCTTTATTAAATATATAATATATAATATATAATTTTATAAATATAAAATTATTATTAATGCTGTGCTAAGCTGCTGTGCGCATAATTTTGAATAGCTGCTTTTAAGACCCTGAAGCAGTAATTCAGTCCATTAGAGGTTGTATGCAGAAGAAACTTAATTAATTTTTCTGATAAACTTTGTGATGTGAAACTTCAAATCAGAAGAGTCCTAGTTATGGAACAAATGTAGTATCTACAGCATGTAGGTGAGGTTTCAACAATGTCACATTTTGCTGGGTGTTTAACTAAAACTTATATTGGTTTTGCTTTAAAAGTGCCCTGCCTTACTGCTTAATCAGGAAGACTTTCTAAACCAAAGTGGTTTAGGAAAGGAAGAGGAAGAACCAGATGAATTACAGATAAACTACAGCTTGAACAAATAAAAATAATGTGATACCCTTAGTTACCTAGAATGAGGCAGCTGACCTAAAGCATAAGTTTTTAAGTTTTCTTCTGAGAACAGTTAAGTACTTTGGAAAGATCTTTGTTAGACTTTGTGTGTTTCTGAAAATCCTTGCAGTTCTGTCAGCCTGCAGAAATAGTTTGTTGATCTGATTCTGATTTAAATGCTTTTTGTCTTTCAGTACTGCAAACAATGCTGTTAGCAACCAAACTAATGGATCACAAGTAAGGACTCTCATTCTTTTTAAAGGCAGTTTGTATGTATTTCAACAGGTTTGAGGATTTTGTTACTCGTCCTTAAAATCCAGTGAATGACCAATTGAAACTTACAAATGGTTAACTACTAAATTGCATGCCAAGAAATGACTACTAATTTACAAGCAAGATAATTGGTTAATTTAGCTGGCATAAGGAAGATACCTCATGCCCCAGTACTATAGAAACTATGCTGTTTATAGATACAGATTTTCATAGCTACACAAAGGTCTGAGGGTTGTTATTATCCAAAGCACATTAATTCTATATGCTAAGTAACAAAAAAAAAAGGGGACGCAGTTCATCAGCGGCTATGTTAATTCCTGGTTACAGTATTTTTTCTCTGAAAGAGGGGAATGCACCGTCAAATGAAAGAATACACTGTTAGCAAAAATCCAGTGTTTTCTGAGTTTGAGAAGGAAGTCAGTGACACCTGTTCCCTCAGTACTTGTACACAGAATACCTTGATTCACTGAAAAGGGATGTTAGTGTAAAGTAACTCTCCTTCTGAGTATCAAAAAACAGGACTTGGAGTTTGGAGAGACCCTGTCTTGTTTTCTGGAGCCTTTCAGATGCAGAGTGCAACAGAAAGGGTCACATACTGGTGGAAACGGGATTATGGTTTGTTTTAACATTAAAATGCTCAATCTCCGCTGATGGATCGCTGCTTTGCCCAGCCTTTTGCCTTCTATGGAAAAGGAGTTGTTTTTTTCAGGAGCAGTTACGTTTCAAATGGCAGTCCAAAGGCCTGCAACCCAAAGGTATCTATTGTTATTGCAAAGTTAAATACAGAAGGAAAGCATTACTGCATGAATTTAAAAAGGACACAGCAGGCCGTAGCTTTTTACTGAAATCTTTGAGCAGCCTAGGATTCATTATGAGCCCAGTACTGTGTGCGGTACTGGGAAAGACTGGGCATAGGTATCCAGTGCTGTGGAAGTAATGGAAGCCAACAGCCTTACTTTAGCTTTGTGCTTAAGGAGAAGTGGTGATATGTTTTGCTATGTGTAATGTGTCATCGCTTCATTAATGTGTGTATAATAAATTACTTGTTTATATTCTGTCTCCAAAGAGCTGGAATGCAAAGCCAAACCTACCTGTCCTAACAGTCGTTCCTTCTGCCCCAGTCTTAGTGGAAATAGAAAACCTCCCACGGAGCCCAGGAGCCAGCCAGCAAGACAAGAAGTGGTATGTTCTGCTTTGCTGGGAAATGAATTTTGCTTCTTTATGCATGATTCGAGTGGCTGTTTCTTTATCTGCTCTTAAATAAGGGGCCATCCTTGTATCTTTAGCCTAATTTGACAGTTAATTTAGTGATGATGCAGCCGATTTATTGCTGTGAATGTAGTTTGGGGAGGTGAGGACAACACACTTAGTCACTACCAACCAAAAGGAAATTTCTTCAGGGACCGAGGAAGTGATTAAATGGGGAACAGCATTTTCAAGTCTTGGAGAGAGCTGGGTCCTTCTCATTTGCCATAATACTCCTTGTAAGCCTTTGCTTGGTATCATGGGGCCCAAGGACCTTGATCCTTAACAAAATGCAGAACCTTGTAAACCAGTATCCCTGTGAATCTTTTGAACCTTTTGAAATGGGCAAGCTGATTTTTTTTTTCATTATCTTGGGTAGAATGGGAGCTTGAGGAAAATGACACAGGCTGAAGATAAGAGCTTTGATTTCATGTAATCAGAGTATTTGTTTTATGGATTGGATGCATCTCAAAATGAGGATGGTTTGTTTGAAGATAAATGTACATATCATTTATCTTTTCTTAAAGTAATTCTATAATGCAAAGCTATTTCAAAACCAAAACTGACATATATCAACCCAATACTTGTGCACACGTCATCTTAACTTATTCAGCTTCTTGTGCATTCAGAGGCAGTACGGCTTATCTTAGAAAGGTAATTCTTGTTTCTGCGAGACTCTCCAGGAGCAGCAGCAATGGAATGGAGCAACACAAAAGCTCTTATCCTAAGCAGTTTCATCCCTCAAGAGAAAAGGTCCTTCTCCCATTGTCAGGCATATGAACCTACTTTGCTTCAGTATCTCTTAAAAGTAGATGATATCTGTTTCTAACAGTGTAATGACAAATGTACTTCACTTTTGTAAATCTTATTGATTAAAGACTTTTAATACTATGGATTTTGGATTATAAGGGGGATGGTAATTCCGCTTTATATGTTGCATTTTATTGAAGTTTCAATCAGAACATATGATCAATGCTGTTTTTCTTTCTTTTGCCCTTGATTTGTCTAGTATCTGAAATCTGTGCTTGTCTATGATGAGATCCTGTTGATCGCTCGATTCCTTCCATGGTGGTGGGTGAAAGGTGGTGGTTTCTTTATTCTTCAGCATTCTCAATATGGTTTTATTTTTATTCTTTGGTCTAATTGCAAGATGCGTGCTAGAAACTGGTATTTCCTTTGGTGGAAATGTTCGACTCTTGCTCCAAACAGCTCTTCTTGGGTATCTGATTCGTGCTAGCATTCTTGCTAGTATTTGCAAGGCTTCTGTTGCTTGTTGAAATCCTGCTGCTTTTGTTCAGAAGCAGAGAGGACTGTGTAGCCAATCTGTTTCAGTGTTGGTCTTGGTATGCCTGTTTTAGGATTAAGAACTTGAGCCTGTCTGTCTTAACATTGTCAAGAAATCTAAGCTTACACGCCAGCTGCTGCAGTATGTAGCCTTTCTATAGAACACTGGGAGTGAATATAAAATATACCTGCATGTAACCCAAAACAGTATGCCATAAAGAAAACGAGCTTCTTGGCAAATGATGTGTTTTAATCGAGAGTGTAATGCTTGTACTGTGTGTGTGTGTGTTATGTTTCTTAGAGACATATCATTATTATTGAAGGCAGTTGTCTTCTGACAAAGAGGTTTTAACGTGTTCACTGGAAACAGTACTGCCTGTAATGAAGGGCAAATCCAGCCGTAGGAAGAAGACAACAGTTTGGAGCTGAGTCAGCAATTGAGCTATATTCTGGTTTCCTAGATGGGAAGTGGGGTTAGGTTAATATAATTGCCAGAACATACGTATTTATTGCAGGGGCTGTGACTTGGCTATTGCGCCTTCAAGTCTCGATGCTGCTAATAAGATCTCTTTTCAACTGCTACTGTCTTTAATTGGCCTGTTTCTGCATGAATTATCCTTGCTTTCTGTCAGAAAAATAGTCTTCTTTTAGAGAGAGTTTGCCAAGGATTGTTGAGAACACCAAAATCTTTTGGACTGGAGATTTTTGTAGATGGTTAGATTGAAGGGGTTTAGAAGTAAGGTCCCGACCTCATGAGTTTCTGTACTCTGCTTGGCAGATGCCTGTATTGGCTACCTTGCAGCTTAGATCCCTTCCTAATTTCAATGTTTCCTTTAATTTAAAATGTTAATGCTGCAGCTGCCAGCAGCAATTGTGCCAGATTGTAGAAGGTACTTTGCCAGATAGGAAGGATTTTAGTGGGTTGGTTTTTTTTCTTTGCTCCATTCCAGTAAAATTGTCAGTACAGGAAAACTGTACTGGTCTGCATGGTCTGAAAATGGTCTGGAACATTAACTGCAAGACTGGGAAGCCTAATACACAATCAGTGTCTTTCTAACTTTAGTCTTTTCTCAAGAAGCTGTTTCTGTGCTAAGATAGGACAGGAGACAAAGGTTTAATAATTTTTTCCTTATTATGGAATAAGTAGGGGGGGTTGTTTGGGGTTTTTTTTTTTTCCCGTTTGGTTGGTTGTTGGTTTTTTTGCTTGCTAGTGGATGTAGCTTTCACTTAACCACTTAAATTAGAGAAATGGGAAGATAATGTAACAAACTGTTGAGGATTGGAGCCTTCAGTATTCACGAGTCACTTCCTCAGTGTATTTCACAAAAAACCAAAACTTTAAATTTACCCATGGGTGACCTTTGTATAAATCCTTTCTCTCTAAAGGAGGGCTATCCCTGAGCATTAATCATTTACCACTGTTGTGAATCCTGCATGCTTTTCTGCTTCCCTGCCTTAACACTTGTGATCTCCAACTCATGCGCTGACTGCTTAGCTGTTCTGACTGGGCTGGGAGTGTTAGACCAGACTTTCTGGAACGTGAGAAGGTAGAATTTGAGCTGGGGGCTGTGCAGGACCCCTCTAGATGAGCAGCAACAATGTTTCCACTTTGTTTAGATTTGGGTCATTAAATAGAGAATTTTACATTAAACTGAAAGAATATGTTTGTTTTAGGAATTTCCTTGCTTAAGTAGTTTACGAGAGAGTACTTTTTTCCAAGTGCTTTTTTGATACCTGACTGTACCTTGCATCAGCCTCTCCTAAAACATACCAGTAGAGAATCCTAGTACAACAGACAACAGTTAATGGATCATTGTCCATTTTTTAAAGTCTTTTAAAATTCAGCTGTTTCAGTAAATTGCTTATTCCTGCTGCTTTGGAGATGCTTGTGCCTAAAGCCTTACAGCTTTCTAGCTAAGATCTCCTGCATAAAAATACTTTTCAAAACATTGTTTAAAGTGATGAGTGTCCTCCCCTGCTCCTCTTTCTAGCTTTTGTAGGACTTTATTCCAACTGTGGTATAGACTAGCCATAACTGTGCATGGCATTTCTGTGGTTTTGATTTTAGGAATTCAAAATTTAAAATTTACGAACAATTATACCTTAGTTTGTATTGTGACCTTTTTTCAAATGGCTCTTTTTCCAACTAAGTTAGATTTTATGTTAATCAGGTACAGCTACAGTCAGCTTCTTCAGTAGTATTTGGTCCTTTAGTCACCTAAATTGTGAATGATTTGTGCGTGCTCTACTGTTTGCTCCTGCGCAGTAATGCTCATTTTTCTGAGCTGCTATTTTCTTCTCCTTTTTTTTAACTTGCATTAGAATCTGCATTTTCCAGTGACTTTGAAAACTGGTGTTACTTACAGATGCTTGTTTCAGGTGTACATTTAGAGCTGCCACTTAAACCCTTTCAGCTTCCCACAAATAAAATGCACTGCATCTTTGGGAGGTCTGTTCCTCCATCACGTTATTTTCTTCCATCTGTAAAACGCGCGTGGTTCTTGCTCAGTTTTGTGAAGTGCTTTGAAACATGAGGTGCTTTTCATTTGGTAAGTGTAGACAGTGCATACGTGAGATAGCTTAACTTGTCATTTCAGACTTCTGCAAAAATGTGCATGATACTGAGCAGAAAAGGGGTTTATTTGACAGCGCTGTCATGTACGCGTATACTTGCATGCCTCTTTCCTTCAGTATTTACCTTCCAGCAATGCCCTTTTTCCTTGCCTTTTCGCATCAGTCGTCTTGTCTTTACCTCTGCTTTACTTTTCCACCCTCTTTGTCATCCATACCTGTTTACTAATTGTGCCCCCTCCCGCTCCCCAATGATCCAGGCCCTTTGACGCTGCCGACCGCTGCCAACGTGGTGGAAGCCCGTGGGACGCGTGGGCCCCGCCGAGGACCCGCGCCGCGGACGGACAGTACACCGCGTTTGTCCATGAGCGCAATGTGAAGAATGCGGGAATGCATAGCGGTGCTGGTACCTATGCTGTCCAAGCCACCATGACCAGTCTCTGAGACGTGGGCCTTTCTGGAGCGTGACAGCGCTTTCCAGCAGAGGCTGGAAAATTATGTTTTGAGCTGTCTCTGTGATAAGGACAACGGACCCAAAGCTGACTATAGAGGGGAAAAAATCTTATGACAAAGGCTCTGCATATCATGCTGTTGGTATTTAGTCCTTAAAGAAAAAATAACATATAGACCAGAAGCCACCTGTCACTCTTACGTTAAAAACAGTATATATATGTATCTTTTTAATTGTGTTAAGGTTTTTCTTAATGATTGAAAGATTTTTATTTTTTTTTAGCTGGGTTTAACTTTGAGAGCTGTGCAGGAAGTCACGTTTGTAATAAACTATACATGCAACTAGTGGGTTATAAAGTGGTTTCAAAAATCTTGGAGAGAGAGCATGTGACTGCCCTTCCTTTTGAACCATGATTATTTAAAAATATCCAAGATAGATGGCTGATCTGAAAACTATTTTTTTTTTTTTTTTTTTTTTTTTTTAACAAGCCCTCTTCTGAAATATACTGTTTGGAAATGGAATAGAATTATTTTAATTTTTTAAGAATAAAAGTATCAGAACTCCTGAAAAGGCAAAGAGTAATATTTTTTTTGCTTTCTAGAAAATTTTCTTTCTTTTTTGCTGCTGTGCTTCAGTTGAAATGAAACAGAAATATTTCCTGACAAACACCAGTCCTACCATATGATTCACAAGGTTAATTGTTAAGTCAGAGGTTAAGATTCCAGCTTCATGGCTCATTGGTGTTCTTGGGGGCCTTTAACAATGTGAAGAACTGCCTTTACCCTTGAATGCACTGTGTTTTCACGTGTTTTCTGAAGTTAGCTGCTTTTAAATTGCAATATTCTTTTCCTGTTTAAAAAAAAAAAAAGACAAAAAGTTGTAGTAGAATTCTTTTAAAATTCACTTATATTTGGCTTTTATGATAAAGAAGGTGTTTGAATGATTTTCAGATTGTTTGAATAAGTTTCAAATCGCCACAGAGGCGAGAAATACAAAAATATTGTTTTCAGATATCCAGCCCCGAAGAACCAAGAAAGTAAGTCTCAGCCAGGGCATAACTTATTATTGCCCGAGATATTTTGGCCACCACACCCTTGCATCTGACAGGGGGAAAGAGATTGCTAATGAAATTTGAGTCTCTACTTTACAACTCTGCTTAAAAAAAAAAAAAGGATATGCAAGCTACATATTAAGATCTGTGGAATCTACAGAGGTGATTAGAGCGATCTGTTGTGCTAATTTGGGGTTTAGATTTTGCAAGGTTGATGTTGTAAACTTCTGGAGCAAAGCAAACCTATTTGTTTATTATTTATAAAATTGCATAAGAATATGCAAATGGAACAGGTGTTTTAACTTTAAAATATCATATAATTTCTGTGTAGAAGAGGGAGAAGAAGCCACTAATTCCTAAGGAGGAATTTGGGATAGTTTTGTATTTAAAATGCAAGAACATTGTTGCAATAATAACAAGTCACTGATTATTGCAGAGGTTTAGGTTCAGTTGTGCTTATGTAGTGGTGACGCCACTGCAAGTAGTGGCTGACTCCTTCGGTATCAGAGAAGTTTTGCGTAGCTATTGTAGAACTAAAGAATAGTTGAGGTTGGAATATGCCTCTGAAGATCATGTAGTTCACTCACAGGCTAAAAGCAGGGTTGAGTAGAGCAGGTGGCTCAGGACCACGCCAGCCAGGTTTTGGGCATCTCCAAGGATGGAGACTTCACACCCTCTCTCGGCAACCTGTTCTGGTGTTTGACCAACCTCGCAGCAAAAAAGGGGTTTTTTATGTTTAAGTGGAGTCTCCTGTATTTCAGTTTGTGCCCGTTGCCACTTGTCCTGTCTCTGGGCTCCCTTGAGAAGTCTGGCTGTTGTCTTTATTCCCCCCATCAGGTTTTTATGCATATTGATAAGATCCTCCTGAGCTTTCTCTTCCTGAGGCTGAACAGTCCCGGCTCTCTCAGCCTCTCCTCCTATGTCAGATGCTCCAGACCCTTTATCGTCTTCACGGCCCTTTGCTGCACGCCCTCCAGTATGTCCACGTCGCTCTTGTCCTGGGGAGCCCAGAGCTGGGCACAACACTCCAGGGGTGTCTCACCAGTGCTGAGCAGAGGGCTGGGCATCCCAGCCGCCTGCAGTGTGCTGACTGTCACGGACTGCCCTGGGATTAACTGCAAGTTTGGTAATTAAAGCTGTGGCTAAAGTTTTTGTAGTAGATTTTTTGCATGACAGCAGAACTAGTTCAGATTCAGGATAGGGGAAGCAACCCTGGTTGCCCCAAATCCATCTACCTTTAGAATTTATTTGTTTTAGTATGGTATGTGTTACGTGCTTTTACTCTGTGGCTTTGAATCTTGCATATAACCTGAGGGTTGATTTTTGCTCTGTGCTGGGCTTATTTTAGTGTGACTTCATTGACTTAGGGAGAATTATTATCCTGGTTTCCACTGGGGTAAGTGACAGCTCTCAACAGCAGACAGAGAAATTGTGCCACACTAGTACCAACAACACCTAGTTGCATTTTTACAGGGACAGGTCACGTGCTCTAGGAATAGCATCGCTGAAACACATGGGTGTCTTTCTAAACAGTATGGTGGTGACAGATCTTGGCTTAATACTCACAAAGGTTCTGCAGCCAGCACCTTTTCCCGAGGGTGTTTCCTGTAGTTGTTGACTTGCATATATTACACTATGTCAGTATTTAGAATTATCTTCAAACAAATGGGAGACAGCAGAAGTCTTGGAGTGTGGGGCTCGGCCTGCTTGATTAGAAACTGAATGCACCTGAACAGTCTCCATTTGTAGGATCATACATCCCCAGGATTTTTTCTTTTACTTTCCTCACTTGAGAAGGAAAAGGAAGTTCTTTTTTTCTGAATCTTTTGCATTTTTGTTTAGGGGGGAAAAAAAATCTGGAAGGATGACAGGTTTAAATATACTGCTCTTCTTACCTTCAGGTACAGCATTGAATGCCCCAAAATGAAGGAAATTAACAAAGAATTTCATACTATTGTACTACTTTACAGAGTCAGTGTGAGAAACTATTCTGTGTCACTACCAGTTTGAAAAAATAAATTAGCTTGTGTGTGGTACTCCATGCTGTTTCAAATTAGATTACTTGCAAAAGAATTATCTCCTATGCAGCGGACTCGGATAGTTACTGTATTTTGCAGATTGTATTTCACAGACTAGAATGAAGTATTGTTTTGCTTTTCAACTAGGAAATTAAAAAATCATACCTTTTGTAACTGACAGCTTTCTCAGTCACATTATGCATTATGTGCTGTATGGTACATACTAATATCAATATATTTGTCAGGCAAAAAGAAGAAATAATGCAGTAGTTAACTCCCTTAACTGTGGGAGTTCCTTGAGCATGTAATGACATGTGATTTATTAGTGGGTTGACAAACCTTTGCATGCACTAAAACCCTTTGATTATTCCTATATTCATAATTATTTGTATGGCTGAACTCCTGGTACCATTTATGAGCTTTTCCCTCAGCATATTTCTTAAAATATGCTGATAGAAGTTGATTCTCAAGACATAAAGCCTGGCATTTACTACTATGGGAAGTTCAAATATCCCTTTGTATGTGGGTAAATACAGGAACATGGAAAGCTAATGCCTATTTCATTCTTGAGTACTGCACACTGACTGTCGCAGAAGTCCTACTTTTCCTGGCAAGCCTTTTATTATTTCCCTTATGATTGGCATGACAGTTCTTCAGTGTTTTGTAAGAGAAGTCAGAAATTCTGTGCAGTGATGAAAATAGTGTCTTTGTGCTTTTTACTTCTGTAGTCTGGCCATTTATGAAGCCTGCATGGTAGACTTCCTGCTGATGCTCTGAAGAGGGTGAAGAATCTGGGTGGCCTCGAACAATTTAGCGCTCTTTGGGTAACTCATCTTTTGTGCCTGCAAATTCCAGTGGCTGAGGGTCTCTCTAGTATGACTTTCCTCTTGTGACTGCCTGTCTCAGGGTGGCTGAGTAAGTGTTTCAGTGGGTCTGAAGGCAAAAATGGGGCCAATTCCTACCTGAATCTTGGCTTAGGAGGCTTCTCTTGAGTCTCCCTAAAATTCATTTTGTTTCCCTGAGGCCCTGCTTTGATGCAGGGGTGAAGCTGCAGGGACTCACCCCAGTTGTCCTTGCTACCTCAGCCAGTCCTCCATCCCGTGGCACAAATGGCAATAAGGTTTTCTACAAACTGTCATCACCTTAATGTAAGTAGTACCCTACTTTTAGAGCAACACTAGACAGTGAGTGTGCCATTTGAATATGCCACCAGATTTCAATACTGCCCTTATCTCTAGTGGGCAGGTTTTTGAATCAATTGTCTTGTCTGTCTAGTAAATGTTACTGCAGTTGTCGGGGGGGGACAAAAAGGCTAGTGTAATTGTCCCAGCAATTTTCCAATGAAGATAAATTCAATTTTTCACTCATTTTTTCTCCACTGTGCTGCAATGCTAAGAAAAGCATTAGAAGATTATAGCACCAAAGAAGTATTACTGGTGCTCTACATCACCTCTCTTACGTGGAGCTTGTAGGAGCTTATACCTAGTTCCTTCAACATGTCATGGCATCAGCACCTTTCTGTGCTGCAGGCAAAATCTGAACTTTCTCTACTGGTTGTCATATTAAACATTTGGGAGTCTATTTACAGAAAACTGTCAGAAAATAGGAAAAAAAAGTGTTAGCTTCATGTGAAGATCATAAAACATTTTCATTCTCATGCATAGGCATCCTCTGTTAGTAAGGTATGGGATTCAGTCTCTCTTTCTTTGTTGCCTTATTGGAAGAACATCTGTTCCTGCCTATTACTTCTAATAATTGAAATTCTCTGTATCTATCATTCCCCCTTTGCAAGACTATCTGCTGCTTGCCATTTCCCATTAGTGGTGCACAGAGACGCTGTACAGTAGATTGAAAAGTTTCCTATTATTTGCTTTGCTAGTAGCTTCTTATTCTACTGCTTTAAGAGAATCAAGCAAGTGACCTCAGCTTACCTCACAGCAATTAATTGTCTTAAGATGATTCGTACATTATTAGCACTAAAACGGTGATATCCTGTAATCTGTTTCAGAGGTATATATTTAACGTTGGAAGGATTCTTTTGGGTGCTTGAGCTGGAGGGAGGAGTTTTTTCCTGGAGTCTCTAGTGACAACACGGGACTGCTTCCAAATTCCAGGGGCTGGAGGGAGGCAAGGGGCATTAACCCGGTAGCGATGAGGGAGAAGCTGGTCTAAACTGACACGTAGGAAACATCTCTGTCCGTGCATAAGAGTAAGTTCTGTTGTGGGTACTTGCTTGGTATCATGGTTCGCATATTTGGGACAGGACTTTCAAAAGTGATAGATTTTTCTTCTTAAACCAATATTGCAACCAAACTATGTAAGTGTGATTTTTGATTGAAATGGGTGACAATCAAACTGCAGTTGTGTGCACAGGTTGTCTGATTAACCAACATCTTCTGCGGCAGTTGTTGTTTCTGTATTTGTTACAGTTTGCTGTTAGGATAGCTTTAGCTGTTTCTGAACTTTGAAGAGATGGATGAGATTCTCGACTGTTTGCACAACATAAGCATCTTAATATAACTTTTGTCTTTGTAATTGTTTTTCTATTTTCATTGTAAATACAGATGGTAAGACAAAATAAAAAGGATACATTTCCATTAGAAAGCAAAGGAGGTGAAAAAAGTGATCCTAACTGGGTGGTTCACTTAAAATACTGTGACTGCTGAGGTTTCATTCATGTCTCTGCCCAAGCTAATAAAACTGAAAACTAGTTATAGTATGCCTAACCATGACATCGTGTCAATGCAGACCTATGTAGTGCATCCTTCTGCCTTCTGTTCTGCTTACAAGTATTGGGTGAAGTGCTGTACAAATAGTTTTTTGTGAACAGTACCAACCTCCCTCGCCCTAGCTTTTCTTTTTCTCCTGTAAAAATCCTAAAGTGTACCTTGGGTTTGTTAGAAAAACTTCATATGTTTGTTCCAAAAAGTGTATTTAATGTATAAAAACTTCCCTCCTCCTCTCTTCACTTTTTCCACTGCTATGTGATGAAGCAGCAGGCAGTGTGGACCTGGTCTGTTATGAAGTCACTTCTACAGACATGAAATGTTCCTTCCTTTTTTTTTTTTAATTCACTGAAAGCCAATGTCTATTAGTTACTTGAAACAGGTTTTACGGAATGTGTCTGGTTACCAGAAGACAGCTTGAAAAAAGAGATTGCGTATGTTAAAGTTTTTTCTTGTTACAGGAAGAGTGGTAACATGATTCTGTGTATCTCTGCCCATTTTTCTGCCTTTGCAGCGTACCTCTTGTTGATTTGCTAGACAGCACGGAGTTACCAGAAACTTGTGTTGATGATGCCGTAGGCCGTCAAGTTGTTGGCTTGGCAACAGGAGATTCAGAAGAGGCTGTTAGTTGCCCTCATCCTGGCACAAAGGAAACTGCTGGTGAAAAAGTAGACACTGATCGTAAGCAAACTTACAGATTTTTCCATATTATCATGATGTGTGGGGTCAAAGTTAACTGATTAGGTTGTTATGAGGTTGTTTCCTTACAAAAATCCAGAAGTGTTTTAGAAAGTTCCCTTAGATTATATGCATAAGGACAGTTTAACCCACCACTGGGACAGCAAAGTTGGTCAGCTCTCCCCATTTCAGCTGGAAACAGCTTCTTTCCAAGGACGGAGGTACAAGGGAAAAGTCACAGTTCTTTGTGGGATCTGACTTCAGCCACAAATACAGTGAAGTGCAACCATCTGAGCAATTAACTCTTGCTGCTTGCTCGTTCACTGTGAGGATGGTGGGTAAATGAACTTACAGGAGTTCAGAGTGTTGCAATTAGGTATATACAGTCTGTAGGCTTGAAAGTTGCATTGAAGGTCGAGCAAGTAGCTTCCCCCATCCACGTGCTTTTTTCCACAGCTTTAAAACCATATAATTAGTGTTCAGCAAGAATGCAAGTTACAAGTCAAATAACTCCACAGTGACATTAGGAAGATTATATCTTTTCTGTCTTTCTCAGTATTTGAAGACACGTTCCTAAAACTGAAGCAGCTGGAGACAGAGCGCAGCAGCCCCGTGCCAACTGAGCGTCCCAACGTAAACATAAATGTACAGGTACTTGGGCTTCATTCCTCCTGGCAGAGTCGCTGACGTTTGTTCAGATCATTCTGAAAAGTCTTCCACTTACCCTGGGCCCTTTGCAAGATTTTTAAGAGTATGAGTGAGTAATATTGGGGAATAGTAAAGGAAATACAAATGCTTTGTTACATATAAACCTGTGTGTGACAGGGCAGTGAGATAAAGATCAGGGGCAGAGGTGCATGTGCACATATGCAGGCTGTGGCCTGGTGAAATTTTCTAAAAATCAATGGGAATAAAAGGCATAAATGCTTGAAATGTTCCTCAGTTGTCTTTATGTATAGGTTACTAACTGTACAGTGTTGTATAGTTCACTGTCTTTTTTGAGGGGGTGAGGGGGTGAACAGCTCTCCTGGTGTTTTTCAGTTGCCTTTGGTAACCCTCCCAGAATGTTGTTTTGACATTTTGTTTTGAGCCAAGTTTGCTGATGATCCATCCCTCCTGTTAAGTAACCAGTTTTTACCTGCTCTCTGAAGTAGGTGTTAGTTCTCTGTGTGTTTACAGAGAGGAGTGATGCGGTTTGATTTAGTGCTCTCATAAATCTTTTTGAGCAAGTCAGGCTGCATTTCCTCAGGCAGCTGAGCCAAAGTACGAGCTTCAGTGCCCTGAACAGGGCGAGGGCTCTCTCCTCCCTTGCTCCTCTTTGCTCTCCTTTCCCCAGCTTCCTCCTCTCCTCTGTCACCTCCAGGAATCATTGCATGTTTTGGTGAACCAACGTAGCCTACAAAATGGCAAACAAAATTTTTTTTGCCTTTTTTGTTTTGAACTTTTTGTTAAAGTTTTGGGGTTTTTTGGGTTTTGTTTTGGTTTGGTTTTTAAGTTGTTAAATGGCGAGTTAAATAGGTTTGTGGAAGGGGTCAAAGAAATGCAAGAACCATAGTGAAAATAAGTAGTGTTGCTAGAAGGGATGGAGAGGACAGGATCCTCCCTTACAACAGTGAACTTTCATAGATTCACCGGTTATCAGACAACTGCACCCATGCAGGATGTTCTTCTTTTTTATAATGAGCTTTAAAAATTTTGGAATTTAGATTTCCCTCACTCTGCTTCTCCCAGTGTTTAAGCTTTAGGTGCTTTACTGCATTTTGGACAAGCAGAGAGAGTAAAACACCTGGCAGTGTTATCTCTGTTTGTACTACCCTCCCTTGCAGGGAGGCCTGAGGATTTATCTAACTTTCAGTGAAGCAGCTATGATTTTTCTTGCTCCCTCAATAGTAAAATGAACCAGGTGCCAAGAGAGATGTCTAGTGTTTGGGCTAAGCCTATTCCTGAGCATTTGTTCCCCTCCTCCGTGTGAGACAAGGCTGCTGCTTTGATATGCTTGGTGCTGCAGGCTGTTTGGCTCATGTCCCCTTTAAGGACTGTTGTCAGGGATGCCTTGTGCACCTCTCTGCTTGGTGAGTGCATTACAAAGATTACCAAGTCTCTAAGAAGATTAGTCAGTAGCCTATAGGTCCTGTTATGCAGAACCACTGCCTCTGCATAAACTAAAGCAAATGAACACAGTTTATTTCAGAATATTACTGCCTGTTGAGCTCCATTTTAGTTCAGACAGAGAGGGGAAAAACATTTAATCGGTTAAACGGAGAGCATGAAGCAAAAGTGTCTGAGTGATTTTTAAATTGTGGCGGTTATATAGTAAGCAAGATAAGATTCCTGTAATGAGCTAATCTAACAAACAGCGGCCAAGGCAGTACAGTCACAGTTATCCAGCTGCTGTCATATGAGGTGCAGGGGTTACAGATACTGGGATGATAGTAACCTGATTAGAGAGCAAGAACATTTGCATAACTGAGAAATACATGGCGTATGGATCAACAGTATGCCAGTATGATTGTTTCTTTGGGTAAAAGAGACTTCAGTTTTCAAGAAGGAAGTGCAAATTGTATTATGAAAACATAAGAGTAGATCATCAGTGGTTTTCCTCAGGTAGAAAAGGTTGAATAAAGCTTTTCAGCCTATGATGTAGCTTACCAAGAAGTCATTTGAGAGTGTTTGTTTAAAAAGATAGACAAAGATTAGAGACTGCCTCTGTATAATTTAAATTCTGCATGCTTCAAATTGCAAAGACATGTAGGTTGCAGTAGAACCAAATGAGCACACCCAGTTGTGATTAGAGATGAAGGTTAATGATTTGGAAATGAGTCCTGAAAAGAGTGACCTAAGAACAACTATTAAAACCACTTTGTTTCCTGCTTTTGAGGGCTGCTTTAGAAAAAATACAAATTCCACTTGCAGTGTTTGTTACAAAATGTACCTATTGGCTCTCCTCCTGCACTTAGTTCTGTTCTTAATCTATTTGTAAAAGAGGTGTTCATGGCATCTTCTTCTGACTGAACTGAATGGGACTGCAGAATATCCACTAAAACCTTGCAATGAGGTTAGATCCTGGAGTTTGCTGTTACTTGGGATCAACGCAGCGTTACAGTGTTCTCTCTGAAAGTGTGTGATTACAATTTCAGCATGTCTCATCTCCCTCAAGTTCTAGCAGTGCGTAAGATACCCTACCTATGTAGAAACAGTTACAGCACATAAAAGGTTTGGTAAAATGCATTGGGGGAAAGTATTAGCTTTCTGCTTATGAAGGCAGAGCTGCATCCTGAACTTCATAAGTGACACTGCCAAATGCCAATGAACTACTCACTTCAGCTTCAATTAAAAATCTTTAACTATTTTCCATCAAGGCCAGAGATGGCCTGACAATCATCTTCATGTAATTCTATACTTACAATCAATAAATCTTGATTGATTTCTTTGATAGGGAAATATTTCTCTAGCTATCTGTCTTCTTTCAGAGAAAAAGAGAAATCTTTCTAGAATGAGAACTGGGAAGCGGAGAATGAATGGCTTCATTCTTCACTGCTGCTCCCTGCCAAAATCTGTTGGGATGGAAGAATGCGACTTTGTCCTTTCCTGGCTTTCACTAGTGCAGTGACCAGATCTGACAAAAGAGAGCAAACAGCTCTTAAATACACCGACACTCCACTTTCATCAGCTTCTGAAGTGAAATGAACAATAACAAGTTCACCCTTTTTGCCTGTATACGAAGTCTGCTCCAGGGTTAGAAATGCAAGGACGTGAGGGTTTTCTTTTTCTGAATTCATTGCAATCTGTAAACATGTGCAAGTTGCTCCAAAATGTGCCTGTGTTAGACTCCCATCTCCCTGCACAAAGTGATTTTCAGTGGCAACAGGAACGCTGCTCAAAAGCACAAAGGATTGGGATTGCACGCTCTGCTGCTGCCTTTAATCTTTCCTTCCCTTTTTACATTGCTGCCTAGCACCATATTTTGATTGAAGAATAGAGTACAAATATAGTTTGTCTAGTACATGGAAACAATAAAAATTCATAACGAGCTAGAATATTGACAAACCCCAGCACCTTTACTGTTTTATGTGCACAACTGAAATGTCTTGTAAATTAGACATCTTGAGGCATTATCAGGTGCCAGATGCTTTCCCCTCTAGCTACGTGCTCTTTCCATTAAAAAAACAGTAAAACACCAGTGCTTTTTTCAAGCACAAAATAGAAGGGATTGAGAAAAATGTGTCTTTAATATCAATGGAAATATTTCCTTGGTGATACAGAACTTATACTTGATTACATTAAAATATTTCTTAATAGTACTAAACTTTTCAAAAGTTGGGAATGTAATCACTAATAGACTAGAGTGTCCTAATTAAACTGGTTGTTCAGGTGGAGGAAGCTGAGAGGAAGTTAAACCACAAAATGGTGCTTAAAGCACCAGTGTACTGATGTGCTCAGTTAAAATAATTAGATTTACTATATCACTGGTACTGGAATAATGCATTAGAAATTCTGTGCAGGGATTGTTATATACAACATCTGGTTCAGCAAGGTCCAGTGTAAGGATTTAAGGATTATTACAAATGGGTACTGTGACTGTACAAATAATAATAATAATTCATTTTTAATCATTCCGGACTTTTGGCAATTCTAGCAGCTTCTCTGAAATAAAAGCACTTAAATGTTTAATAATTAATTGTTTTGTTAGTCTTCATGATTTATGTGAATTGTGCACCTCTTATTATGTGCTAGCAGTAGTCAGTAGCAACACTGGTTGCTGGTCGTCATACCTTTTTATGTTGACAGTGAGCCTTGACTATTTTGCAAAGTTCATTGCTGACTGGGGTCAAAATTTTAAAACAGATTCTCCTTTAGACGGTCTCATAAATTCCTATTTGGATACCCTGAAAGGTGATTTAGAGGGAGATAAGAAAAGGAAATGGTTTTCCCTCTCTCTAAAGACCAAATACCTACAAGTTCTCCCTAACGTTTCCAGTGAGCGAAAAAAGCTGAAAGTGGATGGAGAGCTGTGTGGGGGACGGGTATTCACCTCTTTTTAACTTCTCCCCGCTGCTCGCTCTCTATGTGACAGGCTTCGTTCCTTCTGGACACGCTGCAGTTCCTGCAAGCAGGGGTGCAGCAGGAGCGTGCCTGCTGCGGGGCATGTTGCAGGAACGCAGCACTTGCCTGCAGGGAAGAGCCTGCTGGAGCCAGCAAGGGTGGCATATGGCAGGGAAAGCAGGACTCTGTCTCCCCCTGCTGAGTCCTACCCCCAGAAGAAAGGTCACAAGGTTTCGTTTCCACTCAGTTAATTAACTTCTGTCGCTAATCAAATAGCAATTAGTAGATTGAATGCTTAATTAACATTTTGTAATTAAGAAATGCAGTTCGCATAATGAAATATACTGTAGTGAAAGGTATCTCATTTTTAATTGTCTTCATTGTGCATCAGGCTGCCAGCTTGCTCCGATGTAATCGGCGACGGGAGAGGTAGCTAATAGCACATTAAACTGTTGTTCTAATTTATAAGTGGATTTTAAGGTAAAAGTCTTCCCAATTGGCGTTTGAGAGTAAATTATCAACTCATAGTTAGGCTATACTGATATGATATAATATGATGGCTGCTATATTGATCTCCTATCGGTAAACTAGGCTGCAGATTTAGGGTCCACTTCAGTTCTTGCACACTATTTTTAGCACAGCGTTTTGCATATCCGCTTTTAAGCGTTGTGCTTTTTTTACTTTGTTTTGCTGTGACTTTACAATGGAGTTCCAAAATAAAGGAAAAAATTGCTTTTTCATTTCAGTATAAATCTGCTGAGTTTCTTCTCACTCAGAGCCTTGTTGTTATTCAGAGATGTTAATAAACTTCAGCCCAGACTTTTCCACGTGGGAACTGCTTCTAATAAAATTTTTTTTCATGTCTAGGGTGAAGTGGTAAAGTTGACAGATAAATGTCTTAACAATGCAATTGAGAGCCCAATCACAGCAGCAATGTGGCTTCCAGCAGATATCAAAAGTAATATCCTGAAGGCCCAGGCGGAAGCAGGGCACAAGGTAAATACTCAACTGGTAAGGACTGTGGTATTCTCAGATGTTTTATTCTCTTCAATTGCCTGGTGTTGGAGAAGGTGCCTTGCAGATAAGGGTGCTCCAACAGCCAAAGTCCAAGGTAGAGTAAGAAGGCCTTTCAGCCTTTCTTCACAATAATAGTGGTCCAGTACTGCAACGGTTGCCCAGGGAGAAATCTCCATCCTTGATGACACTCAACATGTATATATATGTGTATATATATATATATATATATACACACATGTGTATGTATATATATATATATATTATTTGTCAGGCATTGGAACAGGCTGGCCAGGGAAGTTGTTGAGTCACCATCCCTGGAGGTATTCAAAAAGCATGTAGACAAGGCACTTCAGGACATGGTTTAGTGGTCATGGCTGACGGTTGGACTTGATGATCTTAAAGGTCTTTTCCAACCTAAATGATTCTGTGATTCTGTGATTCTATATAACTGGACAAGGCCCTGAACAAGCCCTGGTTTGAGTAGTTATTGAGCCAGATAACCTCCAAAGGTTGCCTTCTAACCAAAAAATTATTCCGTGATTCTGTGACTAAGACAGTGCTTCTAGCATGTTCTAGTAAATTCTGTAGCAAATAATGGTATTTTATTTGGCTACGCTGGTGAATTATTTTTATTTCTGCACTGAGGTTTGCACATAGAATTGTTGTTTTAAGTCCCTGGGCAGTAGATGAACAGCACACTTGCATGCTGGGTGGGAGGTGCTCGGCCCTTCTGTGAATCTCGGAACTGACGCAAGATGGAAACAGGTATCAGAAATTTATATCTTTGTTCATTTTTTTTCCTCTCAGGTCATAAGAGAAGACAGCCTGACAGGTGTCAAGAATTCCAATATTCAGGATGCTGCTGCCAGGTACTGAACAGATTTGGAAGAAACACGTGATCTAGTTACCCAAGTACAGCACTGAGAACCTGCAGTTCAGTGCAGTCTTTCAGTGGCTTAGTGATCATGGCATTTTACCTTGCATAGTGTAGCTTAACCTGGTGAATGTGAAGTGTTTTTAAAATGAAAACCAGCAAGCGCTATAGTTGCTAAGTTTTATTATATGCAAGGTAATCCAGATACTCTTTATTCTCCCATGCTTTAATTTGATAAGCATTGTTCCAACAACATCTTCAATCACTAGAGTTATTTGTGACCCATGAACAACTTCAGCATGGGGAGAGGGGATGGGTCTGTTCACAGCAGCTGTTTTCAAGGGGAGAAAAAAAATTGTGTACAAAACCCTGACACTGACAGTTGATTTCCTGAGAACTACTGAATCTCAAATGATTGCTAGTTCCAGTGGGATTTCGGGCATTGAAAAAGTTAAAGGGTTACAACATGTAATTTCTCGACCATTTGTGAAGATGAGCATGGGTCAAACCTCAAAGAGCACATGGGGTTACTGAATAAAATGTACATCTAGCGATCTCAAAAATATGCTGTAACAAGTGATTCATGAAGAGCTTTCCGTGGAAGGTTGTACCTGTTTTTTGTTGTTTTGTGCCAGGAACATTCTCCCGTCAGGCAAAGCACAGAGTAGTCCCCCAGCAACCAGTCCAGTATTTCAAGACCCAAGAGAGCTGCTGAAAGCAATCCCCGCCTCAAACACCTTTGTTCCGTAAGTGATTCAGGAGAAATGTGTTTCTGGGGTAAGGGAATCATGTGGAGATTATCATGAACAGGTCTGAAAAGATGAGGAACAGTTGCTGAGCATTTAGGCTACATCTAACTAAGCAGGTTTACTGATGCATCTCTAATTACTGTTGCAACATTTAATCAGTGTAGGCCAGGCCTCAGGGTGGTATCCTAGCAAGCAGCAAGCGAATCTCTCTCATCTTCTGAAATGACTGAAATATCTGACATCCTGCTGCCCCTGGCTCTGAAAGGGAAGATAAGAGGATGGTAGGGAAGGCTTCAGGCAAATCAGAAACAAGGGCTGAAGAAGCTCCTTTGAGATAGAAGACACTGATACTTTTGGGTCTATACACAGCCATAGCTGAAACTATGAAAGAGAGCAGTAATCTGCAGAGGTAGTTGGAGGGCATTTACTTCAACATACCCACAAACATCCGTCTTTTGTCTGCCTCACATGGAACTGGTGTTGAGGTTTTGGGTTGAGCCTATCAGGGAAGCAGCACTGTTTCACACTATCCAGGCAGTGTGCTGATGAGAATATTTTCTCCTTTCAGTAATGTGTTAAATGAGGACAACGCTGCCTCTAACCCTGAGGACCTGCTGATTCCAGCTAATCTAGCTCCGGCTGAGGAGGTTGCTGTATCAAAGGTATCACCACCTGCCAGCCTGGAAGGTCTCTGTCTGTCATGTTCTGAGCTACTGATGCCTCCAGGCAAGCGCAGCAGACCTTGCTGCATGCCTCTCATAACTCAGTGAATACCAGTCACTGGTGAATGCCAAAGAGTGCTTTCTGGAGCAGACAGGGACACTGTACACATCTCTGCAAAGGCCATTTCTAACTGTCCTTTCAGGTTCTTTGCCTGACACTTACTTTTCTAAACTGATTGTTTTCCTCACGTTGGTGGGGAGCCCCTTACATCCCAATGATTTGGTGCTCCAGGAGAGAGACTGCAGGGATGAAATTCTGACATAAGCAATTCCTGTAAAAATAACCACAGAGGGAAAATTTTAAATTGAAATGTTTAATTGTTGTATTCTGGTTACCCTAAGGATAAGGTAATTTTTAACTGGACTCCATGGAATGCACATAGTAATTCAGAGGTCAACTTTCCTTTGTCCCTCTCCAAAAGAAAAGAGGAGTCCAACACTGGACTCTGCTGTTACTTCAGCAGACTGAGGGGTTATTCTGGATCACTAAAGCACCATACCCTTTAGTTGTTGTCCCTCTAAACCAGTTCTATGTAGTTGATCCCACTGAATAATTATCAGTTTCATCTTCTGAGTTCAAATACTCAGCTCATAGACCTCGCTGACCTTCTTGTCAAATGGCACAGTACCCCATCTTCGCATAGGAGAATGGACAGTTTCACAGCTTACATGGCAATGACATTGTTTCCAGTGCATTGATGACAGTAAGTGAAATGAATAGGCTATTAAAAAAGATCATGTGGAAAGATTTGAGAAGACAGGCCTGATAAACAGTGGTGTTCATTAAGGACACTGGTCTGTAACTTGGGAAGCCACTAAAGTATTCAGCAGACCTATCTGGTTACTACTGGGAATTCAATTCAAAACTGATTTATTCCATAGAGCGCTCCAGATGACCAGGACGTTTCCTTAACATCACTGACAGAGAATCTAATTGACTTTACAGAAGCCACACCTCGGGTAAATGTATTTCAAAACCAAACTTATTCCTTCACACGTACAGTGGTTTTTACTCATAAACTGTCCTCTGGCTTTAGTATCTCTCCACCAGGCTTGGATCTGCTGTGGCAGAGTGAAGTGGTGATTGACCTGGATCACTGCATATATGCACCCCTACTTGAAGGGTGGCTGGCGTAGGCTTGTAGACCCTGCACCTTTGTAATGGAAGTGAAGGAACCTGAAGAGTTAACTTGTAGCTGTGCCACAAGAGCCTGTAGTCTTACTTTAGTACACCTGCAAGTACCAGCCTGCTTCTTAGGCTTTTGGGTTTATATAATACTTCAGAAATTATATGTAAATGTGTATATATGCACACAGACATTCATATGTGTGTGTATATATATAAAATAAATACTTGAAAAATAAACTTTTAATACAAATCTACCCTTTTATATAGATAAAAAAATCTCTTATAATCTGTGCCGGCGAAAAAGGAGTTACATTGCATGCACCAAAAAAAGGGGAAGGAGTAGGACCTTTAAACTGTTCACAGAAGTGTGCTCTCGGTTAACTTTGTCCACAAAACAGAAAAAAATAATGGGTTCAGTAGCCTCTTGGAGGGGAGCGCTATGCTGAAACTGCTACCAGTGAGTTTCTGTGAGTGAGCGGGTATTAGGTGTATGCTGTGTGGGTGCCATTTACCTTTTCATGTGAAGTCACATCATCTGTGGCTAATCACTAGCGTGGTTCAAAGGCTAGTGATGGACAAATATCCAAGATCATTTTGGGAGGCAGTATTGTTTTGGGAGGCAATGTTGTTTTGAGAATGTTCTCAGCTACTTCCAGCCTTTTCTAATGAGCGTTTGTTTGCTTTTTGTAGGTGTCTTCCCAGCCCACGATAATACCGAGGTGGATAGTGCCAGTGAGTTGACTATTCCTTAACAACAACAGAAAAAAAAAAAAAAAAGAAAAGAAAAAAGAAAACTTTTGTCATGATTAAGAAACAGGAGCTCAAGTAAAATAATAATAAAATATAACAATTTGTAATAATTTGAAAGCCCATAAAATAATGTACCAGACCAAAACTAAAGCAAACTAATTCAGCTGGAATAAGTCGAACAACATACATATCCTGTTAATATTTAAACTTCATTCTTGCTGTGTTACATTGTGGGTAAATGCCATAAAGTTTCTTTAAGAACTTACATTTAGTGAATCCCACCCTGGAACTTGATGAATCTTAGTTTTTACTGTTAATAAATAAATCATATTGGAAAAATTAGCTTGTCTTGTCCTGGCAGGTTTTTATTTCAGTTTCCTGTTTCATTCTCCCCAATTCAGACTGGACTAATTTCCAACGGGCCTTTGGGAAATGATGTTGCCTTAGCTATGAAGGCAGTGAAAGGCAGCACGGAGACTCTGACGTCGTCAGCTGGATTGCCACCATCCCAGCAGACATCCGAAGTCCTTGCAAGGTAAGGTCTCCTCAGCACTCCAGAAGTCTGTATGGGGTGGAAAGGAATGATGTGCTCTTACTACTTCCACTTAAGTTGTTACAGTGGTCATTTAGACACAGTGGCTTGTTTTGCTGTGCTTATGAACTATAGTTCTGTCTCACTTCATAGCATTTGAAATCTTATAAATAAAAAGAGGAGCTGATGTGTATATTTTTATATAACATTGTTTGAAGGGTAAGAAAACTTCTTTTTTAATTCAAGTAGGTGAAGGAACAAAGCATACAAATTTAGCTGGAGTTGGAGGTAAACCTGTTGTCATTGTAAGTGCTATAAAATAGATTAATTCTTTTTAATTATCATTTCACTTCAGTTTCTTTCCTTATCTGCTACCATGTTTTAGTACTGGACTAAAATTATGGTACAGATGAATTTTCTGAGAAGTCTCTTGACAGTGTTTCAATAACTGTCAGGGATTGGCAGGGGTGGAGAGGGATGTCCCCCAGTTATTTCCAAGCTGTAAGGAAGTCAGAGAACAGAATCTGTAGAAACTCTTCCCCTTGCTATTCCATTCTGCCGTGCTGGTGAGGCAGAATGATGGCAGTGATGATCAGGCGTTTCAGTGAAGCCCTTACAATGCGGGTGCGGATGGCAATGATGCTACTGCTGCAATGTGTGAAATCCATTCAGTTTGCTCTTCGGAAAGGTTTGTCCATTGGGGTCATTAAATTACAAGGGGAACAGCTATTAATACTCTTTGGAACAATACTAATCTTTTTTTTTTTTTTTTTTTTTAATCCATCGTGGCAGATCTTTTTGGAGGAGTATATTTACAGGGCCTCATTTTTTTCCCTTTTAGCCCAGTCACTGAGGATGCTACAATAAGAACAAAATGTTTACTCACCACTGAACTCTAGAAGAAGGAGTTTCTGCACTTCCCACCTTGTAAAAACTCAAATCTACTAACATATCTCCAAGGGATCCTTCTGAAAGACTTGCTTGGGATCAAACTCTTGCTGAACAGGAGTCAAACGGCCGGCTGGTTTGCTAGGATCCAGGAAGAGACTTCTACATTTATTGCAATCTAACTGGAATTACAGTCTGAACCGGGATATAAAACCACATGCACGTTTCATCTTCTCCCTCAGGAGAAATGAAATACCACACTGGAGCTAGTTCTGAATGTGAGGAACAGAATCTAGCTGTGTTCCGCTCACACTAGGTTTAGTCTTACTTACTCTGTGCTGCCTCTCAAGTGTTAATAGAAAGCGTTCACTGTGATGTTAGCTATGTAGTGTGAGAGCACGGTATCCCTGACCTCTGTAGATTAATATTGGAAAGATTAGAACTTGTAGGGCCACCTTGTGGCCATACTATGTACGGTGGCTCACAGTTTCATGCGGCCAAGGACATTTTCTTCTGTGTGATTATTCTCTCTGTTTTTCCTTTGTTTTACCAACACATACTCTCCTTTTTGGCCTTAAACCCCTTAATAATCCTCGCACCTCTTGTTACAGTACCTGTAAAGAATGAAAATCTAGTCTGTCAATGACCAACTACATTGACGGGATTTGAGCTGCTTGTTGCAACCAGGAAAAGACAAATTAACCTGCCAAACAGCTTACAGCATTAGCAGACTACAGCAGAGGTCCCACGTTTTTGACACTGATTATTTCATTTCCTATATGTCTCAAATACATGCATTTTAGGCTGGAGATATGTATATTTTAAATGCTGAAGCAGTGAAGGTATGAGTACAGTTTACTTCAGGAATTGCTTATTGATTAGTTTTGTTGTCATATAGGACTAGGAAGGAGAAGAATTTTCTTGTTTCTATTCATACTGTTTCTGGGTGTTGTTTCCAGATGCTGTGCTTTGGGAATACTTACCAGGTATGTTAGCGGCATGAGGGTACAACTAGATCAGTTAACACCACTTCAAATCCTGTTCCAAGTGTCATCTAATAGTTTTATGTGGAACAAAGAGTAGAACGAATAAGGTGAAAACAGGAAAAAAAGATGAAATGTTCTTGTAAGCAGTTCACTTCTTTGTAGAAGGAAGGTAGGAGCACTTGCAAGAGCATGCTCCACAGAGCTGGCGAAGGCCTTTTGGTGCTCAGGTGAAGTACAAGACGCAGTGTGTACAGTTAGAAGAGATCATTTGAGTCCTGGGCAGCAGGATCCTCATGTGGACATGTAGAGGTGAGCACATGGACTTTGGGGATACAGCCTGTGAAAAGGCCAATGCAGAGTCAGAGGGAGGAGAAATACAGAAGCCCGATGATGAACTCCGCGTCTCCTGACAGGGAAGCACAGATGGAACAACTGGGATCTTTCTTTCTTAGGAAGAGGCTTGTAAATATGACTGGCATTGGAGGATGTTTTCTGCATAGTGCTGCTGTTTATAAATGTTTATATACATGTGGTTCTTAGAAACAATTTTAAATGTGAAAGTTGGTTCGGAAACCTGTAATGCACAGCCTCGTTTCTGCACACCGGCTGCATGCACGTCTCTCAGTGTAGACACAGATTTGGACCAAACCACTGCGGGTTGTGCAAGTAAGCTGGTGCCCAGCTAGGCGGCTGCTTTCGGACTAGGGTGTTCTTACTGCTGCTCTTGTGCTCTTGTTTGCAAGATGCTGAATGAGAGCGTTAAGGAAGAAGCCACGTGGCATTTACGCGGCCCACTGCCACTCCTGAAAACCCCCGAGGCCTTAATGGAGCAACGCAGAAACGATGGGGAGCTCTTAGAACTGACATACCAGAGCGACTCTCTGCAGACAGTGATTTGCAGCCATTGCCTCAAGAGCTGGGAGTCAGAATCGGTAGCAGGCGCTCCAGGTCCCCCCTCTAGCCCGCGCCTGAAGCACTGCGGGGGCAGGCTCCCCGCTCCCCGCACTGCCAGCCACTGGGGAGCTGCTGTTCTGGACCAGGCGGGGTGTTTCTGCTCGCCAGCCGTTCAGCTCTGTCACTACTTCCAGTTGAGTATTGGATTTTTTTATACGTTTAAGTCTGGGCCTTATCGCATATTAAAGTAGAAGGTTCCCGATTCAAATATCGAATGTCTTAGTCTGGATTAATAATACAGTTGCCAGCAAAGTTCCTGCAGGAAAAGGGAAGCTATGGCTGCAACAGTCTGCTTCCTGCACAAAGCCAGGACTGTGTGGGGAAACTTGGCACTTGCTATTGATCTGTTTGCTCAGCAGCTGAGCTGGCATTCGCCAGCTACATGTGTTGGTTTTGTAAATAGACAGAATGCAGTAGCATTTTCTTTAAGGCATGTTTGATATTTGACTCTTCCCATTGGGTTCAGGAGCTCTGTGAACTGTTAGCTTGAATCCCTCCCAAAAGTAGAATAACAGAAGCTTACAGTTTTACAGCATTGCGTGTTGAAAACCATCCTTGGATTCCTCCCGAGCAGTCACATACAGCAAATAACAAGTAAATAACATGTGTGGTGAGTGTGTCCCCCTAAAATCTAAATGGTTCCAAGTAGCCAACTGTTATTTCAGCATGGTCGGGATAGTGGTGATCAGAGGGGAATGTTGTATTTACACACAACGTGCGCACACACGAAAATTTCAGAGAGGCATGGTCTTCCTCAATTTTCAGAGGACTAAAACTTGAAACTTTATTTTAAAATTCAAAATTTTAAACTGTTAAACTGGGACTTGCAATTTCTAGTAGATTTGGGGCTCCAAACCTGACTCTTCCCAGTGATATCTGGTACTGGGAGCAAATATCCGCTCCATTTAAGACAATGTAGCTCATTTAGCTGATCCAAATCATTGGTTATGTAGGGAGCCTGGTGAGACTGAGGGACCACAGTTACATGATCTGAACAGACACATAGGTATGTATCTGAACATCCTGTAGTTTGGTACCGCTGTTTTGCTTTAAAACTATAGGTATCATGTTGTATCATGACTGGCTAACAGGTAACGTAGCGTTACTCATTGCCTGCATTTTATCAAACACAAATAGGTATAATAGTTCTTAGAGTTAGTGTTATAAAGTATTAATTAATGCCTGTGTGCTACTGAGAAAAAGGGATTTTCTTACGATTGCTATACTATTGATTGATTGGCTCTAAGGTCCAACCATCCTCTAAAAGTTTATTTTCTGGTATTTATTTAGAGATTTATAAATAAAACTTTTGTGTGAATCTGGTGTTGGGATGTTGGCAGGTCTGCCAACCACTTAAAAGTTGTAAGAGTTGACAGGAATGAATAAATGTGTGTTCTCTTGCAGTCATTTGGAAAAAGCCAGCTCCCTGATTTAAAAAAAAAAAAAGTTCAATTTTTTTTTTTTCTCCCTAACAAAGTTATCCCCTATTGGCTTGCTAATGCATCTCCCAGCCTGTCCTCATTAACTGGCCTTGTACCCTTTTGCTGCGTGTGCATGCAATGCTGATCAGCGATGGGTGCTTTTTTTTTAACTCTATAATTAAAAAATAATAACTTAAACTAAAAGCATAAGTGATCAGATCTGAAAATAAAAGTGATTTTACTCCAGTGACGCTCCATAAGTGATTGGAGTAAAAGATTTTATAGAAATCTTAACATTTATAATAACAAAAAAACCCTGGTGGTGGATCTTAGAACTGCATTTCAGTCTCACCCATTTAGTCCAAGAGGAAGAGAAGCCAGAGAGTCTGCATGTGCTGAATACACGGCAACGGTCTTACCATGGGCTTTTGAAATGGGTATTAAAATGTGGGAGTTAGGCTCTCTTGCATTTGAATTAAGGGAATCTCTTCTTTAGTTTGGTGGTAATGGGGTTTAATATTAGGTAAGTCACATGACAGAAAATAACTACTTACCTGGTAATCAGTCATGGTTAATGAACTACCTTGAATGTATTTGATTTTAAACTTAAATTCCACGTATACTTTGTCACAGACAGCTGTGTAAAACCTATGTTTTGGACAATTTTTTGGACTCAACTTTGGCGAGAAAATTTGCAGCACCAGAAGAGGAGCTCAGGTGGGCAGTCCGGTTACATTTCGGTCTCTGTCCACAAACTATTTTCAGCCCTTGCCTGTTATCCCTTTGTCTGCACCTTGCTCATTCTCGTTTCTTGAAGCAAAGATGTACTGTTAAGATCAGCATGTCCTTCACAAACAGCACTGGATATATTTTTCACATCGTGAACATATTCTGGTACAACCCAAATCTTCTACAGATTAAGTGTTAGCAGCTCTGTTTCACAGCCAGCTAGCATTTAAAGCTCTATCTGGGCACATAGACTGTTTGTTAGTCTAGAAAGTCGTAGTATATATATATATATAGCTGTTAGACATGGTAACATCACAGCTTTCAAATGCAGCTGGACAATCGTAACTTTTATACCAAAAAATAAAAATAATCCATGGTAATGGCCTTTCAGTGTGTAGTCCGTGTGTGCTTGGTCTGAGCGTTAGCACCATCGCCGTAAGTACAGGGCCCTCCTGCCACGCTCAAATGGAGGTGCAGGTGGTGCGATTTCACTAAGTGCTGCACTGTCTTGTCACAGCCTTGAGGAGGGAGATCCAAGCGGTCAGCACAGTCTGTTGAAAGCCAGGATCCATCACTCAGCATCGTGCGTGGTTGTGCGCACCCGCTGGAAATGCGGGGGGGTACTGCCCCTGCGGTGGCGTCAGACCCTACGCAGCCTGGAGCCCCGAGGTTCTCCTACAAAATTCACCTCCTTTTTACTGTTTGGCTTGAGCACTCTGCTGCATAAACACACACACACACACCTGTAACTGGACAAGTGTATTTTTAAAGTATGTCAGGATATTTTTTTAGCTAGATATTTTTGTTCTGTTAAAGCCACACTAACTACTGTATTTTTACCTTTTATATATGTAAAGCTTGGCAATAGCTCTCAATGTATAATTTATTTGTTGTTTTTTATAAAACAAAGTGCACCCTCTTCTGTTCCACAACAGTAGTGATGTATGAACTGTTTTAGGCACTGCACTGAGATCTGTATTGAAACTGTACATGGGAACAAGAAACTGTGATTTGTAGTCCACTCAACCCAATCTTGAAATGTTTATACTGTAGTTTTGTCTTAAATATACCACATCAGCGCAAAAGTCTCACGGAGTCATCTTTAAGTACCGCTGCGTTACGCTGGCACAGCAGTAAAAGACGGGTGGGTTGACCGGGACTTGGGACGTGAGCTGTGCGGTGGGGGCCGGTGGGCCGCAGCACCCCTGAAACCAAAGCCAGCGGTGTGCGGCAGAACTGTGCTTCGCGCCGAGCGCTCACCCAGTTGTCAGATTGAGTGGCAGTACGTTAACTCTGCAGGACCGTATTTTTTCTTCTGTGTAATAAGGTCGCTTGGCAGGTTCTAATTTAAGAGAGGGGTGCCTGGGTTGGAGAGAGATTTGTAAGCTTGTTTGGCATATCAAAACTGCAGGTCGTGTTAGAAACTTAATTTGTTGTCAGTTAAAGCGTAACTCAGGGTGGCATCTAAACTTGCAGATAGATGCTGAAGAATTAAATGCCTTCTTTCCAAAAAAGCTGAGATTGTCCAGGAGGACTGTCAGGTGTTCAGTGGTTTTGAAAATCAAAGTACCGAGGTGCGTGCCCAGACAGGAAGCTTGAACTTCCGAGTGTAGTTCCGCAACATGCAGACAAAAGTGCATGCCAGTTAACTGAGCAGTCTTGCTTTCATTTCCAGTAAGGGATTGTTTTATGTTTTGAAGTACAGTACTGCTAATGATTGTTTAAAGGAAACTGTTTATTTCCTAACCTTGACTTTGATGAAATGCTTAAGAAGGCAGCAAAGGGCAACCAAACCATTTGATCATCTTCATTCCTCAACAACTAATAAACTTGGGAAAGTATCAAAAGGAAGAGAAATAATTCCATCCTAATGATTAAGCTCATAGGAAGTCATTTCCCTTGTGGCGTAATCTGTTGTGTAGGTCAACCTATGATCCCACTGATAAGTCACTGAATTGTTCTTAAAATCATTTATCACTCGAAACAATGAAACATGTTTAGTCTAGATTTTTGTTTTTAAATTATTTTTAAAAACCCTCTTTAAATGTCTACATTTTAAAAGAAAATTCCTCTGCCATTCATGCATTTCAATGTTCAGAAACCAAATGGTAATGAAAGACAATGAATTTGTTGAGATAGTTAAGGCTGATGGATTTGTTCTCTTGTATATATGATTTATGATACAACAGTGCATCTCGTGTCTCAGATGAGATTACCAAAGAACGCTGCATCCTTTTGCTTTTATTCTATTAATTGAATTGGACTGCCCGCATAGCAAATACATGCAAGCTTCCCTTTTTTTCAGAGACATTTTAAAACAGCTAGCTTCAGTGGCAGCCCCTTCAGTCCGTGCCCAGCCAAAAATGGTGTGTTTTGTTTTGTTTCTAAATAGTTGCCATTAGCTGGAGTAATTCCATTCATTATTTCATGCAGGCCACCACAGAGCTTTCAGATGGCAGCAGCTTTTAGTCACTCACTTGGGCCTGGGATGAATTCTTATTAACTGCTACAGTTATGGAGAAATACGATAAGCACATCCACAAAGGCTCTCCTCTGTGAAAAGGTGACTGCCTTGGATAAAAATGTGCTGGGAAAAACCACCTGAGGTGCTCCGAGAGCCCTCTTAAGTGTAGTTGATAGCACTGGTTAAGTTTTGAAAAGGAAGACGACCCAGGAAATGTGATTCTGTGGTATGAGTAAGGATTGTGTGCCTAGGTCCTGGATACTGGTTTTTGGGAGAGAACCTGAAATACGGATCATGGGTGCCCAGAAGGGACTGAGGCGGCAGGCGCTCCTGCTGATGTGTGGCTGTGGGATGCAGGCACTTCCCATCTCAAACCCCTTCCCTTCCAGCTTGAGCTCACCCTTGTTTTTTAAAGACCTGGGAACAGGCCAGCAAGGGGAGAAATGAATAGCCTGCAGTGGCTTCAGTGAGTCTGCTGTAGCACAGAGTCCCGCTTTTGGGATCGGAGGTCTCTTCTCTTCTCTTCCATAGCGTTACCAGTGCTTATCTGTGGCTCAGCCACAGCCCCTCGCCGAGCTCCTGCGCACCTCGTGTCCTCTACAGGGGCTGGGGGACCGCGGGGACCGTACGGCATCGGGCCGGTTTGAGAGGTTCCGGATCTCCTGGGTGAAGAAGCTGGCGCTGTGCCGAAGGCGCTGGTGCAGCCACCTGACTTGGCACGCCGGCAGAGGCGAGGGGAGGAAACGGGGGAGATGGGCACGTTCTGCAAGCTGTTTTTTCCTCCCTGTGCCAAGCCATCGCCTTTGGGCTGGCTCGTGTCCTGCCTGCGTTGGCTCCGAGTAAATGTTAAACCCTTTGCGGGGCTGCCAAAGGGAAGGGAGTTTGGGGGGGAGGAAGAAAGCAACGGCAGAGGCTGGATGGCATTTTCCTGGGGCTTTTGCGCATCCCCAGGATACCTGTACCTGCCAGGAGGCCTTCGCGTGACTTGGAAAATCACTGGTTTATTGTTGCCCTTTCCAGTTAAATTTCCTTCCCTTGTCAATCCTAGATAAAAGTCTGTATGTTACGGCAGCTCTCTGGATAATGCTGAAACAGACATGTCAGCCAGCAAAAGAAAAACATGCTGCTGATTTAAGATTGCAGTGCTCTGTACATGCTCAGCTCAATCGCCGTATTGAAGTCCTTTACGAACATAGCTCCTCAAACTGGGCAATTCCCCGCTCTCGGAGGAGAAATTCAAAGCCTGGGCAGCCCTCGAGGCTGGCTGAAGTGCCGTGAGATGACTGGGGCTTGTTGGAGCGTGTTCCTTGTTCAGAAAGGTAAGTTCTTTGTTCAGTTTGAAAACAGAAATACATACTTTAAATTCATGAAAGCTCAGAAAATGAGCACACACTGATATGAAATGCAGCAGGCTTTATTCATACAGCAGCATACAATCCTCTCTGTTTCCAAACAAAGGTCACAGAACGTCCAAATAACTCTTAAGTAGCTTTTTGCAAACTCATCTGTAATTTTCCTGTTGAATTCATGTTACAGCTACTTGTGAAGAGATGACGAAAGTATCAGTAACTACTCTCAGTTAAAATTCATTATTCCTATGAAACTTTTGAAAAGTTATCTTTTCAAATATTCAGAAGTATTAAATGACACTTTCCAGTAATTTCAAACATTGGCATCTCTTCTTACAGATGGCTGAATTTCAGTCAGAAAGCCAGTATCTTAGTAACTTCTGTGGAAATAAATGCTTGAAACACTGGACAATACTATCTTTCAAAAAAAGCACTTTTTCTTTTCAACAAAGAAAAACCATGGATGAACTCAGGATTTACTAGTATAGAGGGGAAGTGTGTAAAATATACTACATGTGTTGACAAAACAGAGAGAGATGGAGTTGGAAAAGCAGAAATCCCTTTGTGACTAAAATCTGAGTTACCAGTCAGCTTATGTTTTGTGCCGTTCCTGTCAAGCCTTCCTCTTTATTTTTCCAACAGAAAGTCAAATCCTTTTGATCCTGTGCTCAGTCATTAAACCTAGCATTTACTGGGCAACTATTTTGTTCTTCCAGGTGTAATGCACTTCCTCTGGTCTAATGCTGCACATGATTTTCAGGGGGGACTTGTGGTTTCACTTCCTCAGGGTTAGATGCAATCTTTGAATCCTACAGATTTCACTTGCTAATTTGTCTGTTGGGTTACTCCTTTGTTATAGGCCATCTCACGTTGCAAACACTCTTGCAGGAAAATAAAATCTTAACAATCATAGAAAATGTTGCCATTAAGATTCATCAAATCCCTGAAATGTGACCGTAACGTGCGCAAACTTGATTCAAATGCAGTTTTATGGGTGCGTATTTATTTCTTATCCCAGCGCAAAATGGGCAAGCTTTGCACCTGAAACGGCAGTTATGGAGCCAGTAGGGGTTACCTGTAGTTCAGACTTTCAAGGCAGCGTCAGCCACTGCAATTTGAAAGGATATTGACTGACCAGATGAAAAAGTAACAAAAAGAGCAGCATTCCAACAAGCTCCTCTCAGAAACTGCAACTTGCATGCAAGTTGTGACTTAAATATATGTCAGGTTTTGGTCACATTGTAAAAAAATCTGTTCACAGCAAGTACAAGAAGGTTTAATTTTTTTTTCCCAGTGCGCTGACAGGAAACTGAAGACGGTTGCAAGCAGTTGGTTTACCACCTACTGGCACGTTGGTGGAAATTTATTCTTTCGCTTTGCAGTCGAAGTGATCACAAGCTATCAAACTCCATTTGCCAGAATGAGATCTCGGAGAAGCTGGACAAAGGTTTACCCCCAATGAGCAGCAGCACGTTGGTATCACCGCTAACTTCACCTACTGCAGTCGCGTGCTGACAGTCAGTTCCCTCCTCTTCTCCCTCAACCTGAGCAGCAGCAAAAGTCTCTTCTTCTGAAGAGACAAACAGACGGAGAGCCTTGTCCTTTGACAAAACGTTCGTTGCTCTGTTTGAGTCTAGTTCTGCCTCTGAAGTGGTCTGAAATGCACAAAAGCCCCCTGGCTCCAGAGGCAAGCTAAAGGTTTTCATTTCAATTGCATTGCTTTCCTCGTTGCTGAATGCTCGGTATGCAGGCTGTTGACGGAAGTAGCTACAAAAGTGAGTGTGCTTCGGGATGGTCACCAGCTGGTGATGGTCTTTCTGCTTACTCTTCCAGTGGCTGGGGAATGTATTAGTGAAATCTGAGGTAGTCTGGAAATCAACACCAATTCCTAAGATGCAGTGATACATTTTAGGAGAAAAGTTTGCCTTTGTAGTACTACTAAGCTTCTTCCATGTCTGCGTATGGAAATGATACTTCCAGAGGTCGTCATTAGGACTGGAATTTGAAATCCCTCCACCAAAAATCAGCATAGAGTCTTTGAAGACTATTGAAGCATGACCTACTACTGGAGGAGGTCCTTGGCTAAATGTAAGAGAAACCAGCAGTTAAGGGCAGATCAACAAGAAACTAACACTGATTTCAGCCTTTATTTTTCTTTTGACTCAAAAGAATGACTGCTAAACAGCTGCATTGGGACATCAAAATTACACTGCTGACAGCTGCTTCAATGTGTTGCCAACAGCTCTTCTAAGCAAAGCCAGCCGGAGCCCAGGGATGGCAGCAGTACTATGTCTTGATGTGAACAATTCCTACAATCGCCTAAAGGGCAACATCTCCCTCTCTGCCTCCACGCAGTATCAAATGGTAAGATTAATTCTCTTTCTGTTAATTTAGTGTAACAAATAGCATAGTTTACCTTGTTCTGATGTTGGACCAGCTGCTGCTTACAAAATCCCACTTCCATAAGTCCTTCTGTTCACTCAGCCCCATCAGTCCTCCAAAGAGGTACATGCCTGTATGATAAACCACTGCTGAATGGCCATGCCGGGGTCCTGGGCCAGTATTGTGAGATGGGGTGGTAACACACAACCACTTTCTTGTATCTGAAAGCAAAATACTAATTTATAGATGTACTAAATTTACCCTTGTATTTGAGAAGGGACTTATTTCAAGAACAAAGGTAACTATTCGGTTGGAGAATATGGGTTTCTGCTCTAAGCTTATCATAAGTAAGTTAACAGCTTAATACTGACACTGAAAAAGTGCATTTAAAAAATCAGTTTTGAAATAAACTTTTAATGAAAATGTCAAATGCTATATGACAGATGCCGTGGAATTTTTATTTTCAGAGCAGTTTTTCCTACAGCTTTGTTAATTCATTAACTCTGACACAGAAGGATAATTTCCTGGCTGTAAGAGGGAAAAATCAGTCAACAAAAACATTCCTTCATTAATGTCTCTGCTTACTCTCCCTGTGAGGGAATGAAGGATGAGGTAAACCCATCATTCATTTCAAAATAGTGACTGAATTGCCACCAGATAACAAAAGTTGCCCATTTAGGAAGTCTCTGGGAATCATCTGGTGTGCAACCACCAGATTAGTGATGAATATGCTAATGAAACCATCTCCTGTCAGGTTTGGCTCCCGATGGTCAGTTCTAGGTTTGAGATTCAAAAGGTGGCATCAATAGGCTGAAGTCAGGGTCTCTGCTGCATCTGAAAGTTTTTGGTAATCCTTGAAGAATTTAGTGAATAGCGAACAAAACATTCTCCTTGATTTTCAGCTCTAAAACTGGCAAATACTGCAAAACTTCTTCCAGTATAATATGGTCTAATTCATTTCAGCTGGATATTAATTTAATTGACAGAATTCATAATTAAATGCTGCCAAACAGAAGGCAAAACTAACTTACAACATTTCTACTGATAAGAATTTTCTTAACAGAGCAAGCCATGCTTTCCTGCAGCAGTCATCGTTTTACACTGGATCAAAACCTTATCATGCTTTTTAATTTACCAAAATGGAAAGTCCAAAACTCCCGTGAAACGCCTCTGATGCCGAAGTATCCCCCGTAGATGTACATGCTGGAATGGTACACTACTGCACTGTGACCTTTTCTGTTAGTTGGTGCTGAGCTCTAAACCAGTTTAATAATAAGACAAAAAACTGTTAACAGATCAAGTTGTATCAGTAGCAATGTCTATCTTGGGAATATTCCCAAGTAATGAAAACCATGGCTTTGGGTTGTGTTAAACTTTGAAAATACAGAATAAATCTACCACTGAAGACATGTATGGATGCAAATACAAACCATTCTTAAATCTAAGCAACCCTCCCTTTTTAAGTCCACCACAATATCACACGCCTAGAGCCTCCCCCTCTCTGCACTCACATCAGTAGTACTGCTTTCACAACTACTGCTAGGCTTAGTTTCGGGACATGTTGTAAATATATCGGGCAACTCTGGGGAATATAATAAGGGGATGTAGCCCTTTCCACCATCAGGCACAGCCTTTTGACACTGAGGAAACCTTGGTCCCAGGAGTAACTCTCAGTCACTTTGCTTGGTGTGGATTTGTCCCACCACAAGTCCTAGGCTGCGCCCAGACCCTCGGCAGGAACCAGGTGGTTCCCACTGCGTCTGCAGCAGCTTTCGGTGCTGCTGAGACTCGTGGACCCGCACCTGGGGAGGCCCAGCTAAAGCTAAAGCTGAAACAAAACATAAGGCAAGTGTTTGGTTTTCTTCATTCGTTCTTCTTTGGTTGTTTCTTCTCAAACAGCCCATTTTGGCGGGGGCGGGGGGAGAGCCATGTTCTCTATATTCAATTTCGGATAATTACAAGAAACCATTTACTCCTATATGTAAGAAGGAGTTGATATGTAATGCCATCATATTTGTTGTACATTAACAAAATTTCATCAATCATATAACACCTTTTTTTTTTCCCCGCAAATGACCCTGCAGTTCCAAACTTTTCTCTTGACTCCTCCACCAAACACGGGTAACCACAGTAGTAACTGTGTCGCATCTTAACAAATTTTTTGTGCAATTTCACAACGTAGTAACATTGTGAGGATGAAGTTTCAATAGCGAAAATGAGTCATTCTTTACATGTAGTGATATAAAACCAATCTCATAAGACCAAGACATAAGTGCTTCCACTGAGGTTTCATTTAGAAGTGGCAGTAACTTGGTGAGTCCATGTGTTCAGACTGAAGAAATGAAAAATGCTGCAGCACTTCATATTTCAAAATTTATTAGTGTGACTGCCAATCTGTTTTCACAACCCTACTTTTGAAAGCACAGACTTCATGTATGGTTGCAATATTCCATTTAAAATTAGTTTTCTTGATAAGGATTTCAGAAAAACAGAGGCAGTAGTAGAGGGGAGGACTTCTTATATAGGACTTAAAATTTAACAGCAGTATTTTTAAACACTGTTTTAAAGAAGGAAAAAGCCTTAGTTATTGAAAGTGCAAAGAAATAAAGTATAGCCACATGTCTCTGAAGAGATGAGATTGGAACTGTTTGGGGGAACATATTTCAAAGCAATCTGTTTAATCAACAAAGCAACAGGCATTTGATTCACACATTCACCACTTCCTGGCTCCTTACCTCAGTCTCTGCTGGTACGTTACGGCACTCTGTCCATCTTGCAGAATCTAGGGGATTGTTTTAATAAAGCGCAGTTTATATCCCAGACCACAAGAGGACACTCCTCCAACATTAATTTTTCAAATTACAGATCCAATTTTCAAGTAAGTCTCATCCTGGTGTTTTCCACTGACAAGGATGAAGAAATCTGCTTCCCACTAAGACAGCAGTACTAAGAGACTTACAGGAGTTGTAGTTTAAATAGTTTTCCTGTATCCTTATCTGATATTGAATCACGGACATACCATACTGTATTTCCTGTTTCCTAAGACTGAATTTTACAATGCAGAAATAATGTGTGATTTTCAGCATTTCCTGAACTTGCAGAATCCCCAGATTTACCAATGGATATATGGTATGGCTCCTCCTATTTATGTAAACCTTACAACAACCTTATTTTTCTTGTTCCTTTTCGCAGATCCCTTAAAAGTAGTCCTCAAAGAACAGTCAGAAATCACTGATCTATGAACACCATGAAGGAGAGGAAATACTAGATACCCAGCACCAGAGGTAGAATGAGAAAGCAGTACAAGCTTACATTATCAAAAGCTATACTTGCCAGGAAAGATTTTAAATAATGACCATCAAAAAACTAGACATGCAACACATTTTGAATAACTCATTCCCAATTTTCATTGATAAGTACTGTGAGTAATAAGATGCTTTCCTCTATGAAATATATTCTATCTGAGGATATCTGTTCTTTCAGCAGGTATTTCAGACAAATGGTAGAAAACAAAGAAAGGATTAAAAAACCCCATTGATTTAAGGTTACATAGTAAAGTAGCAAAAGAATCTAGGAAACTTAAATCCTGGTCTTGCCACAAGATTTACTAGCTCAAAGAGAAATCAATCTCTCTCTCTCTCTCTCTCTCTCTCACTCTCCCCCCTCCATCTGACATCAAAATAAGAAGCCGTTACTATACACAGTATTTCCAAAGGGAGAACATATAGTGTATGACACGGCTATTAAATTCAAGTGTTGCACTGCTTTTATTAGAATACACGCTTAAGAGATCCCAAATGTTTGTTTTTAGGGAAAAAAAAGAAAGTGCTATGAAATGCTGATGTTCATTTCCCACCTTCTTCTTTAATTTTACTTGTTTTTTCCTGTTCCATCATTGCTGTTGCCAGCTTATGTTACTTCTTCAGTAAAAATACAAAATGAGATATACTTTACTGATCTACTTTCTCCCATAATAAAACAAAGAACTTGGTTTAAAAAATTTATGTAACATAAGGAAAAAACTTGAAATATTATATGTAATAATTATTGAGTTTTATGAACAAACAGTAAACTTCGGAGGGAGAGGGGAAGGAATGGAAATTCTGAGACCTTAAAATATGTAAAACTTTCCCATAAAATACTTTCTAATTAAAGTAAGAGCTGACTCTTTGATAGTTTAACAGCCTAATTTTAGGGTGGAAATATGCACACAGTTTTATACACATTACTTCTTGTAAAGCCTAGGGAAGGCTATGTTACAAACAGCAGAAAACAGTTTGGTTCTTACTATTTATTAGTACCTATGGACTTGGAATATCCTATGGAAAAGATTGGCTATTGTGTATCATACCAACGTCATATATCCAGAGAGGAGATTTTGCTTGCGTGAAAGCAGAATCCACCATCCCACCAAAAATATACAGGGTGCCCTGCAAAATGCAAAAATACTTGACACTTACAACCAGGCATATAGCATAAAAATAATTTTTTAAAACAATTCTTAAATGAAAAGGCTGCCATCACCAAAATATAATTAACAATAATGCATATGATGATCTATTAACAATTCAAGAGGCAATGACAAAAAGCTACCAACTTTTAATCATGTCTTTATCCTCTCCCAGGAGGAAACCCCGATGAACATGCCGCTATTTTAACGTGGATGGCATTCCAGAACCACTCACTTCCTCGTCAATCTGGGACAGCTTGAG
Source organism: Haliaeetus leucocephalus (assembly GCF_000737465.1). Taxonomy (NCBI): domain Eukaryota; kingdom Metazoa; phylum Chordata; class Aves; order Accipitriformes; family Accipitridae; genus Haliaeetus; species Haliaeetus leucocephalus. Next base: position 21,187,824 of record NW_010972437.1, read on the forward strand.
GGATGCAGATCTGGCGCTCTCGGAGGCATAGTTCAGGTAATATTAGGTTATGCATGTTTATAGAAACATTTCATTGCATTACAGCTCCTGATAGCCCAAATTCTGTTTTCCCCTCACAGGCAAAGCTGTAATTCTTATTTGCCTTCACTCCCCCGTCCCTCTTCTATGCAAGTTCTTAAGTGAATGTTTTTATGCTGTAGCTTATCATGCAAATGAATTCAGAGCAACTGTTACAACTATACAACTAAGTCAAAGAATGTGCTGCCAAGGTCTTTATTTTGTATTACTATTATGTACTGAGCATTGACTGAGGAAATCGGGGAGCTGCACACTGCTGCAAAGCTAAACTACTATGACTTTATTCAGAAAGGTTTCAAAACATTGGTACAGCTACATCCAGATTTGCACTGACATAAAAGTATTTTCTGGGTATAGTATTTCAGTACATAATAATCTATAGCATTTCATTGTATAATAGGAAATAATGTCAGGATACGGGCAATATAAATCTTGGTCTGTTACCTTATAAGCCACCATTGAATGTTCTTCCAGTTCTTCTGGACCATCTCTTGAGCAATCCAGCATTTCCCATTCATTTTTCACTACAAAACAAAGTTGAAGTTAAGACAGTAGTGCACTTAACACATAAACATTAGGGAAAAGGTGGAAAGATCAACTTTGAATTTGGCTGCGCTGCCAGTCAATGGGGGAAAATGAAGCATTTTGTCATCTTTCTTCTCTGTTAGTTCAGAAAACTGAGACACTTCCCCCCAAATTAAATATGTGCATTTTTCTATTTAGCAACTTAAATGTAATAGAAATTGATCTCGTTACTGCTTTTATTTTAATGTTATACTGTTACCTACATCAAAACTCAACTATTCCATGAGCATGAACCCCAGCACAATTCTATGTTTTATTCCTGGGACAAAAATTGAACAGGGAACACCGTACATTAAGTCAAAAAATACAAAGGGTCATATCTGATACTGCATTATTAATACAATCCTACAAGGTATTGTATTCATGTGTTCCCTTTGTGCACTTCTACATGCATAAACTATTCCCTTGTTAAAAGAGTCAAGAAATCTATGTCTTTGATATCTCTTACTAGAACTAGGATATTTTAAATGACTCAGTATTTCTGGTCAAAAAAAAAAAAGGAACTGAACTGAAATCTAAACTTTCTGGGACACCTGCAAAAGGAACAAACACACACCCTTTGCCTGATGAACAAAATGCAGTTTATCCATCATTTGGATGGAGAGACATTAAATGGGAATAATCTGTTAACTACGGAGTATCCCCAATTTCATGATGACTGGGTGTAGAATCTCTTTAATCCTAACATACAAGTGAAGAGGCAAATTTACCTATGTTGTATCTCCAAAAATCCCTAAGACTGGTGGTGTTCCGCCCTCCATAGAGATAAACAAATCCTCTGCAAATAATGCAAGCATGTTTATATCGATCGCAGGGAGAGGGCTTCTTTTGGGGTGCAGATTTCCAGTCACAGCGTGCAGTTTTTCCTTTCATGATGACAACTAGGATCTTATCCAAGTATCAACTTGCAAAGGACAGCCATGTCAGGGGAGGGTCCCAAAATATCAGGGGCAGGGCTTAAACGCTGCTTCGTCTGTAAAAAGACAAAAAAATAGTTTCAGGTTAAAAAAAAAAAAGATAATAAAAAAGAGTCTCTCCCTTACAATAAAAAGTTACTCTGTTTTCTTTTCATTCCCACCAAAAGCAATCTGTCAGTTTTGGCCATCTGTGAAAATATGCTAACTTAAGTAAAGCATTTGAAATGCTAACTCTCAGACTCTTATATCAGTGAGACTGGGACAGGAACACTCCTGGAGCTGAAAGTTTTCCAAAGAATGTCTGTGAGCTGAAGTGATGAACTCCAATACCCTACATTTGCAACATGGTAGAAGCCAAGGCTCAGTCTTTTTCACTACTGAAGAGTACTTAAAACAAACCTGTACTTAAAATAAAATTCGGAAAGAGTGAATTTACAGATGAAAGTAATGCATTAGCAGTTGTCCACAATTTATTTAGACTTTCATCTGTAAACTGGCTGAAATTAGGATGCAGCTGGAAAAAATGACACTATCCCTTCACTTGCCACAAGATGTCACTGTGTTCTGTGCAGACAGAAGTACCAGGAACAGCATTCCTCTATTAATCGTCTTAAAAATATATCATGGCCACTGTTTTGAAGTAAGATTGTTTCACGAAGAACAAAAGAAAAAAAAAATCAGCATTAGGCCAAATTCTGGGATTTGTGTTGGTAACGTGTCTGAGGTGACACATGTCACCAAATGAGGTGACAAAGTCTCCCAATTCCAAGATTATTTCAGTGAAAGCCTGATTTCAGACCTATTGAGGACCTAGGATGGAAATTGATAAGTAACAATCCATCAGTACGGACACACTGTTAACTCTTAAGTACTGCAGAGTAATGCCTGTTTTTCCACAGTTACACTGTTTTCCACATTTAATTTCTCTAGTTTAAGTATGCATGTATTTAGCCTCCCAGTGGATAAAGTCATGTAACTCTCAGCTCCACATAATGATCATGCACCAAATCCATTCTTTTGATCTGAGACAATTTCCAAAGATAAATGTGATAAACCTATGCCTACTTGGCCCAATTATTTCTAATTAAAAAAACCCAAACAAACAACAGACATATCAAATTTGCCCTGGATGTACAGCAATAAAACCATTTACATCCACAGAGGACTTTCATTACAGCTGCTGCCCACAGCCTTCCTGAGCAAAGCAGTGACAAGGCTGGAAATTTTCCCTTTATCTCTTCAGAAATGGAATGACAGTAATGAAGCTTTTACAAAGCCTGGTCATTTCATGCCACCAGCAGCAGTGTAGGCAGGCACTGGGGCCATTCACCAACTTCCAGCTTAGTGCATCGGGGTCTTCAGCCTGTGTGTGCCAAGCAGCCCTTGTGCTACTCAAAGGCTATCTTCTCTGAAGAGATGCCTTAGATTAAAAGTTTCAGTTTCCCAGGTTAATTCACAAGGACCCTGCAAAAAAGCAGCAATGCTGCTGTCAGATCAGAAACCACTTCCAGGTAAAGTTTGAAATGTAAATTGTTTCCTGCAAATGGTAATTTAAACTTTCTTTAGGACAGAACAGTTACTTAGAAATACAGCAATGACCAGGTTAGGTTAAACGAAGCCCTCTTCTTCAGATCTACATGCAGGTATTTTTACTATATGCATTGCCATAGTGTAACTCAAGACATATGAACTGTGCCTTCAGGTTCATTGTATAAAACTGTATTTAGCGATATATATGCCAGTGAAGGTCAACATAAGCACTGTTCACCCTGTGCATATCTGATTACAGGATAAGGGCGTATGTACAGAGACTACAAAGTATCTAGATCTCCATCAAAAGTTGCTGTGTTATAAAAAGGAAAGAGTGATGTTCTCTCATCATGCAATGATGAACAAGCAGTTAAATACAAAAGAAAAAAAATACTGTAAAATATTTCTGTAAAACCAGTTTATATGTCCATAAACATACTGAGTAATAGGGGCCAGCTACATAACCCTTTATTTATTTTCCCTTGTACTTCTATAATAAGCCTTCCTTTTTATTTTCTCCCTCAGAATCCTACATGTCTTCTGTTTCACTGCTGCACTGGAAGCAACATTTTTGTTTCACAGAGAGTTTTCAGCACTCTGCTTCTATGCCAACATCCCTTGTCTGGAGAGGTTGTATATCAAGCAGCACAAAAGCATACCCCCTTCTTCAAACGTTTTCTCCTGTATTCGAGGATACCCTTGTTTCTGAAAGCCTGGATTTGTCCCAGGCAAATTCACGATCTATCCCTCCCTCCACCCCTGAACAACAAGGATCCTCATTGTCCCTTCACATCATCTCCTTCCTCAAGGCTCTAGCAGATGAGCCCTGGCAGATCAGCTGAAATGTGACTGCTCTGGTTTGCTGCTCCACCAGGTGTAGAGGTAAGATGTGTGTCCAAAACTCAGTCAGTCCAGTTCACAGCCTGCCGCGCTGCATATAGTGGCCATTCCCACATGGCCCCTGCTGTAGAAAGTACCTGTCAGCAAAGTGCCAATGTAAAATCTGGGAGGAAAGAAGGCCTTTACACCTTAAATTACCATTTAAGCAGACAGACCATCTGGAGTGATCTGGAGATGCTGATGCTCTGGAGCTGAGTCTGCAGAACTAGCTCAGGTGTAGAGGTCTTCAAGCACTCACTGCATGCTGCTTCAAAAGCTCAAGGCCAGAATAGCAATAGTCTCCTATACTGGTAGAAAATGAAGACTGGTACCTACTCAACTCCCTCTTTAAAATCAGATTGGCTCCATGAAGCTTGTGCTGAGCTGGTGACAGAAAGCCTAGCTGACCTCTGGCCAGTACCAGACATGGTATGAAGTGCTTTTTGTAGCGTGCGTATTATCCCAGGGCCCTGCATTTTCTGGGGTATCACCAATTCTACTGTCCTAAAAATACCAACTGAACTGTAGCCTAGTACTGACCTCTCTCTCTCTGTTAAATGTATACGAAGTTAGGACACAGCCTTTATAAAATATGCACAGCTTAACTGTTACTTTGATTCCTCAAATCAAAATAGACACAATGAGACAACATGCTACAGTGAGATGCTTCACATAGTAAATATTCTATTTGCAAAAGGTGTATATTTTCACTATATATGAAATTTTTACTTATCACTATTTATTCCCAAAGGAAGTGAGCCCAGGAAGTGTTTACAAGATGAATCCTTACTGCATCCCTCTCTTCAGGTAATTACAGAGAAGTCCAGGGGAGGTTGCACATAATTTGAGGAAAAACAAAGGTTACAGTAAAACAAGCTATAGAAGATACAGTCATATTTCATATTTTATATATATATTTCATATTAATATGAAATGCACGTATCTAATTTATCATCCTATTTATCTCTATAATGTATCATTTGTAAGACTGGAATATATTCAGTGACAAAAACATGCTAGAGAATCTCTTGCAGCATATTCTGGCAAGACTAGCTATTCAATTGTGTTAATCTTGTTTATGCAAGCCAGTATTGTAAGCTATTACTACAGAAAACTGAAGTATATTCTTTGTATGTTTTCTCTGAAAGAATACAAGATTAGCAGCATTTACAAAGGTGTGCATTTCTCTTTTCTAGGGGAATTAGCAGCTATGAAGTAGTGACGCATTATAGGTGTGTAAGTCCATAATACTTTATGGCATGCCATTGAAAAGGGAAAAGCAGCTGAAGTCATGAAACATGGTTTCTCTCCCTAACTCTGCCAAGCTTTCATGTAACCATAGACAATTCATTTATTTACTTCCACAGTTAAATGGGGACAAGACGCCTCCTTAGCAAAACACTTCAAATTTGCTGATGCAGTGCTGTGTGAGAGTGCCCAGGTGAAATAATTTAATGTGAAAAAGGTAATAGGTTTCTGCTATTAATACTTTACAAAGGTAAAATAGTCTTGTCCCCTTGACTTTTTTTTCCCCAGCTATAAAACTGGTTATTCCTCTTCCTACATGCTTGTTTGCTATTCTTCCTACAAACCTTGCCTCCGATTATACAAACATTCGAGAAGACAGCCCTGATTTCATACAGTAGATTAGCCACAAAATCCTGTCCACTTATCTACCCCAGCTGAACTCTGTGTAATGCAGGTGAGCAGGATGGGATAACAAAAGGCCAATCTGGGATTAACTGAATGGGTGTCTCTTCCCAGTCACACCTTCTGAGCATCAACTGACCCTTGTGAATCACGGCCATTTAGTCTCTCAGGGTAAAGCATTCTTGGAAGCAGACCTACAGTCGCTTAAACAGATCAGTTAACAAATTGCTTCATTTCAGAGTTGGGAAAAAAAATGCGTTCAAAGTTAATCTTGAATCTTGCCTTTCATCACTGGTATTTTAAATCATAAACTTGGCTCCTTGATTGCTTTTCTATAGAACCAGACTCACCAAAGTTCATCTACCACCTACCTTAACAGTCCCGTTTCTAAAGAAAAACTGCTACTCTTCTAAGAACAATGTCACCAAGCAATATCCTCTGTGTGATGCAACACTGACCCCAGCTTCAACTTGGTACAAGCAAGATCAATTATCCAATAGGAAGCTCTAACTTCAGCAGAATTTCCAAAAAAATACCCAAAAAGACAACTCAGAACATTTTTATCCAACTTTTTTTTTCCAAAACAGCTGTAGCACACAAAAAAATGGCTGCTGCTCTCCAAACTCTTCTGCTATTTCATTCTAAAAATAACTCCTGTGCAATCAATCCCAATTGTTAAACGGCTGGAGGAGCTGTAAGACGAGGACCTGAAGAGCTGCAATTAGCATGGTAACTATAGCACAGAGTGCTTATCAATTAATGGCGCCACACTACTGTTTCATAATACAAATAATTCAGGAAATGTAGAAAGACAGGAATTACTTCAGGAAATGTAGTTTATATGTTCATTATGTAATTATTTATATTTCTATTAGATGTGGTTTCTCAGACAAATGATTTATTTATTTAAAGTATTACTTAAATAGATCTTCATCAAAGCTTTTTTCTACCTCGGTCCCCTGATTCATTTCCATCTGTTTTCAATATACTCAGGAAAGTTTCAGATTTAAAAGGATCGAGCCTTTTGAAATATAATGAGATATGAAACCACTCATATTGGGGGGAAAATGTAAGATTTTGTTGTTGTTGTTGTTGTTGTTAATGACCCAGTTTTCTGGTGCAGAACACTGTATTCTCTTATTAGGCAACTTGATGTTTTACTGCTCTTCAAAAATAATAACAGATCTTCCCAATTCTACTTATCTTAGAAACCTTTGCTTTAGTGATGGTTTTATTGTAATGCTTGTCCCAATGGGTCTGCCTGCATGGATAAGGAGGAAACTTTGACTGAAGACTTGCAAGGCTGTTACAAAGTTTTAAAAACAAAACCACTTTGTTCAGAATAGTTTAGAGGGCAGGGCTTTTTTTCAGTATATCGCATTTACTTGCAATGCTTTACTATGTGTGATAAATTTTAGTATCCTCAGGTTTGCTATTTTATTATTTCCTAAATTCAAGTTATTATGAACTGGTTCTGGAGTGGGGGGGTTTTGCCCTTTTTTTTTTTTTTTTTTTCCAGAGATGCTCAGCTTCAGAATTTGACCCTGAAAGTCCAGAATGGCTCTAGGAATATAAGGTAATATTTCTGTATTATTAGAATATTTAATTGAAATAAGGCCCTTGCTTTGCTATGTAGTGTAAAACATGCAGTTACTACATGACTGAGCTTGCAACTGAAGTAGTCAAGACAAAAGGAAGGAGATGGAAGACGGTATTTTTTCTTACAGGGGGAAGCTGAAGGACAGAAAGAGGATTTGTAAAATGACAAAGCAAAGCAGGGGACAGAGCTCTATCCCGATTTCAGGGTTCAGAAACATGACAGGTACTTTCAAGTAAAACAATAACACCCCTGCTGTCTTTATAAAGCTTAGAGCGGACATACTGAAAACATATGGAAAATCTGAAAGGCTTTTATATTGAGTAACTCTTATTTGAATTTTAACAAGTTTAAGGTAGTACTCTTAAACACTATCACTGTTATGTTTCAGTGCCTCAGAACACTTTTTGTAGTGAACAGGTATTTCAAAGGAGGTAACTCTTCTAAAACAGTCATGTATAATTACAGTTTCTATACACTGTAAACCTATATGTGTAACTACTACTTCTGGAGTGTGCAGCCCTAGACCACTGAGGGCACTGGCACCTTTACTGCAGAACAGATGAAAGCATCACGAATATCCCCTTGTGAACAGCTGTCTGCCTGTTTCTGGAGCTCTGCAGGTAAGGTATTGCGTTTCTTTAATTCAGATAACATTAATAATAAAGCTCTAATTTCAAAATTCCAGAATAAATTTATATGTTTGCATATAATTCCAAAATTAAATTTTTCAAATTGACATTATTAATGTATTCTCTTTTGTTTTTTCTCTAGAAGCTTTCACCCAGAAAAGAAATCCTTTATGTTCATTACTGGGTAGCACTACTCCATCTCTATTACCAAGTGAGTTTTTAAGTAGTAATAAATATAAGAATCCATTAAATAAAGTAGTATAAATATATCCAGTTTTATTTTCTATGTGCTAGGTATATTTCTCATTCTTAAGTAAACAAATACAACTTGGTTTGGAGTGATACAGTAAATATTTCATCTATTTCCCAAATGTGGTAGAGGAGGTGGTATCTGGAAAAAAGAAATTCAGTACTTAAAATATTTGTGGGATTGTTACATCTTGATATACACCTCTAGTATATGAATCAGGAAATGGCCTTTGCCACTGTATTGAAATAAGTTTTATGGTACAGACAAAAAATAAATACATCTATACTACCTTACTTTCATAGCTTATTTTCCTCAGTAAATTAAAATTCCAGGTATTGGGTTTTGTTTGGGGTGTTTTTTGCTTTTGTTCTTTTTTAAGAACGAGGCCTTTTTATAAAGAAAAATTAGAACATATAGTTTTGAGTAGCAGATCTCCCCAGGTAATCTGTTAATTATGATTTCCAGCACTGCAATTAATCATTTGACTGTAACCCAATTTTGAATGAAGTTTCTGAGAAAGAGCTTCCTGAAATACATATCTGTAGGTGGCACAAGTACAGCATGTTATGGACATATAAATCCACTGCACCAGCCATGCCTTTATGCGGATAATCAATGTGTGCATGGGTTTTATTTATTTTTGGTCCTTAATAGAGTATTTACTTCAGAAATCTAATCTGCTTTTCAAATCTTATTTAGGGTCTTGTTGGTGACGCCATCCATAGGCGTGTCAAGAGCTCAGTCTCTGTCATGGTCTTACCATATAACTGGGACAGATGCCCTGACTGTAAAATGTCACTGCAGCAAGATGGATCTTCAGACGTTAGCTGAGACAAACAGGTAATTTTTCATGTTCTAGATATGGCAGAGGGAGGAAATACAATTCCTGGTCCTCACACTTCAAGATAAAAGAAATGAGAAACTCCCACCATCTTCACAGGGCACTCTAAGATGTACTTGGCCTTTTACCCTTTCCTTGGAAGTAATTTGTACTGTCACCACTGGAAACAGGTCATTTCAATACATGGGTCATCACCCCTTCCCCCCAGAAACAGCAGTTTTCAGTGTTCCTAGAAGGCATCATTTGGGGATTTCACAAAAACTTACTAGTTGGATTCTTTCAAGATACAGTAGGTTGATGCCCTGGAAATTCACTGTACTTAGGTGTGACTGAATGCATCTTCTTGACAGCTCATGACCTACTGCTGAAGCAACTTCAAAATACTTTATTTCTTAGGGGATACTCTACTTGTGCTAATTCACAAAATTTTCTAGGTTAGGAAGAAAGACTCTGGTTGACAAAGGAGTCAGTGGCTGCCCAGCCTGCCTACTCTCTTCAGGCATGAATTAGAGTACTATAGTATATACTTGACAGCTGAGAGTATATCAGTGAAAAGCTGTTATCTTCCATTAAAAAAAAAAAAAGTATGCACTGAATTTTACTTGGTTGCTCTTTATCTTCCCTGACTGAGGAAAAGGAACATCTAATAAAACACTCAGCCACACTTACAACTTAATGCCACACTTCATGGAAGACAGACAATGTGTTTTTCTTGTCTCCAAGACATTTTGCCCTTAGACGAACGTGGAGCAATGGGATAAAGAAGACATACAAGGTTATGAGAATAGCAGAAGCTGTAGCTTGAAGAAATATGAGGAAGGAAAGAGAGGGCATTTGGCAATGAGAATAATAAAATGTTCCAGCTGGCAAATATTAAAACATCCAGATACCATGTTAGAATCAGTATGAATTTAGATTACACGGTACGGAAGAAGTCATGAGAGACTTGCGTGAGAAAGAATCAGATGGCACAACTAGAAAGACTGTCAGTAATGACTGGAAGAAAAACAGAGTACAAAAAGGATCTTTTATAGGGAAGATGAATTTACACAGTCAGGTGAAAGATGGTTGCATAAAAACAGATGATACAATTCATAGCTGGAATAGATTGCACAGAGAGGAATAGCTGGATTTTAGTCTGGCAAGGAAAACAAAGGTGTCAGGCAGGCAAACATCAATAATAATTCTGATGGTTCACAATAACCTCGATGCCAAGAGTTACTGGGCTGCACCAGCAAATGGAAAAAAACCAAACCCACATAATTTCAATATATAAAGGAGACAGAAAGCATATGAGTAACTTTACACATACACGTTGTCGCTCCAAATTCAAATGGAATTACTCATGTGAATAAAACCAGTGATATGCATGAGCCTGCACAATGTAGCCTAGATACCAGAGCAAAAGAAGGACCAACTCCTTTGTTAGAAGCCTGAAAAAATGTTTTGCAAGCTGTTTTCATATTCAGACTCCGAATGACAGGGTCCATTTTTGACTGGAGCCTGGCTTTCTGAAAAATCCTCACTCCCAGCTAACGTGGTCCAGTATTCATCCCAAGCCAGATGCACTTTGGCTTGGGTTTTGGATGGTTGCATTTCTTTGTCTTTTGCTCGGTAGAAGGCATTTTGTTGCTTTATGCTCTTTGATTGTGGAAAAGGGAACGAGCAAAAGGAGGGTGGCGAATCTCCTAAACTGGAAGTGAGGAAAGAAGAGCTCTGGCTGGCCCTGCCACAGACCTCCTGCGCAGCATCGAGGAAGCCGCAGGTCCCCTTTCCCCAGCGGTCTCCTGTCTGCAGAGCGCTGACGCTGCTTCCTCCCTTTCATGTGCTTTGTTTCCTTTCGTACCTTTGGACGAAAGCAACTTTCCGTACAACCGCACACAGCTGTAATGACAGCAGCGTTGTACAACAGCACGCCTGTGCGTACCGAAGGGCTGCGTAAGCGTCCCCTGTGATGCTGTGCCGTGCATTAGAGCCGGTTGGTGCCCTCACCACCTTCCTTCCCTCTGCTCCCCTTCTCCGGGCGGCAGCGCCCACCTCTCGGGTGCTGGCTTCTCGGCGGGCACCGCGGCGGCTCTGGCTGCAGCAGGTGCCGCTGGGGCCCACCGCCCCAGCCGCTGCGCCCCTGACCCGGGCAGGCCTCACCTCCGCACCTTCTCCTCTCCTCTCCAGGTGCTGCAGATCACCGCCTCAGCTGGGCCTTGCTCCTGACAGGACACAGAACAAAAAAAAAAAAAACAAAAAAAAAACCCAAGAGGGAGGAAAAACAAGAGTCTCCTGAGGCGGCATCCCAGCCCGGCTGCACCCACCGCCTGCCCTCAGGTTTGCCCTCACAGGGGACGCCATACCCTGCGCACCCCCCACCCCAGGCACTAAACGGGGACGGACACCCACGCAGACGGAGCCCCGGAGGAGAAGGGAGAGAGGGAGGGAGGGACCCTCCTCCCGCAGGCCCGCACCGGGGCGGCAGCGAAGGCCGCCAGCCCCTCAGCCTTCGGAGGCCGCCGCCGGGCGCAGCGTGAGGCGAGG
>NW_010972437.1:21199488-21239472 GCF_000737465.1 Haliaeetus leucocephalus
GCGGGCCTGCGGGGAGGGAGGAACGAGCCGAAGCCCTTTACTGCCGTGGCATAGCCCTGCTAGTCAGGAGGAGGGACGTACGGAATCTCGCTTCTGGCCTGAACGCAGCCAGAAACAAACTTTTTTTTTTTTTTTTTTTTTTTTTTTTGATGGTTGGTGGTGGGAAGGGGAAGCACGGAGAGCGGTTGTTTCTGCGCTCAGTTCCAAGCGCTTTTAAGTCAGAGTTTAGCCCAAAGATCCATCTCTACGCTTGCTTCTGAGCCGCAGCCCCAGTGCTTGCTTGGACTTGTGTCCTTGGCTTTCTGCTCATCTGCTTCGGCTTCCACGGGGTTTGCTTTTTTTTTTATTCTCTTCTCTCTGTTTCTCCTTTACAGCTACATAAGGCTTCATAGAACAGTCAGGAATGAAACTCCCCCGCCCACACGTGCCTCTATTTTCCGTGTTGACATGTTTTCCTGCCTTGGGGTGGTGGCTACTACTTTTTCCTTAGTATTGCTCCTAAAAAAGAAACAGCGTAATTGTTTTTTCAAGTTACTGTTAGTGGAGGCCAATTGATACGCCCAGTCCGTAGCAATGCAAAGCATGTGGCCTGGACTATATGAAAAATATTAATACCTTGAATTACATTATGTCTAATATAGCCCAGTAGGGTAGCAATATATGCTTCTGAATTTTTCTTGCTAGGACTTCAGGCACTATCGAGAGGCCGGTCCAGAACCGCAGTGCAGAACTTTCCCCAGACCCTCTTAATTGCCTCCTGCTAAGAATTAAAAAAAAAAAAACAAACCCAAACCCCAAAACAAACCCACACATTTTTCATAAAAAGAACTCTGAGATCATTAGCTAACATTTGGAAGTCCCTCAAATTAACATGCGTGAAGGACTGTGGCCAAACTCCCACTGGCTCCCATAAAAGCAGTAATCAGTCCTTCAAGCAAGATTCTCTACAAAATAACACCCAGAAGCCCCTGCAGAAGGGATTGCCAATCTCACCATCTGACTAGATTAAAAACAGCAGTAACAATGTGATAATTGACAGGAGAAACTTCCCTGACAAGGGATGAATCAGTGTTTATTTTTAGCCTTTTCCCCAAACGCTTTATTTAAACAAAAGATTAACTAATTATTTCCATCGTTATTTTGTCCACACTAGAAACAGGAGGTGGCAGATCCTTATGTATCTGCAGGGAGCACTTTGTTTTGGCTCATCCTTTGAGGTCTGCACCCTGGACGGATGCAATTGTGCCAGTTGTCCTTTCATTTCTAGTCCGATCAAATATGAAAAGTGTCAAGGTTTCACTAAATTTAGACACACACCACCCAATCAATATTTTTTATTTCCTGAATAGCAAGCTTCAAAAAAAGGTTTCAGAAAATGTAAATTGTGATTTTCTCTGTTATCTCACCTTTGCTTGAAAGCTTCACTTGGACAAGCCAGTATTAATCCTGTCACTGCAACTGCCCACTGCAGCCTTTTGCAATGACGGAGCACTCGCATTCCAAGAAGGTAAGGTTGCTCTACCTGTGCACAGGAGCCAGCAATAAAATCTAATGTAGGAGAAGGCAACTCATCTGAGAAAGGACTGGCAAAAGATTTGTCCCGTTTTATGGGACAAATGCAAGGAAACAGTGTCGATCCTGAAGACACCAAATAATATCTATGTTTCTGGTAATAAGCTTTTGGGTTCTGTTTTTCTTTCAAAGGGGGGGACTTGAAGTTCTTTTCTTAAATTTTGAATGAATTGTGGATATCAGCATGGGTTCGTTAGCAGGAAAGGAATCATACTTCTCTGAAAATGTCTGAGGACACTTTATTTTGGCTTACCCGTTATGGAACTAAGAAATATAAATTACCCTTTGTTTCATTTTACTGCATGTCTATAAGATGAGGATTGCTACAAAACATACAAAGAGCTGATTTACTGGTCTCTTACTTTCATAGTCTCAAAGCAATTGTACCACACTAAATTCATAGGTCAAATCACATTAATTTTAGTCCTGAAGAATGAGTCTTATCTTCAACATTCAAGTATTTATTCTTCAATGGAAGATGTTTGCGTAGAATTTCTTTTCCACACTCCTTAGTATTTCAGATAATTTTGGATATGACTACTTAGGCTAGGCCAATTCTAGGTAAATTAGTTTATTTGTACCACTATAGTGGGTACCTGATCATTCTTGAACAGGGTGAAATGTGAAGTAGAAGTAGTAGATGACCATAGAAATAATAGAATATTACCAGTTTCTTTATATGCAGCCCACTGGTCTCTTACAGAGGTTAGGGGGGAAAACTCCACTGTTGTATTGCTCATAGGAGCAAGCTGAATCTCTGGTACCTCATCTTGCATGTTAGTGCAACAGATGCATCAAAATGGAATTTTACCCAGAAATAAAAGTATCCTTTCTCCTGTTTCTACATCTCCTGAAGAGACCATTGCAGAAACAGCTGCTCACTGGTGTGAGCTCTCTGTCTTGCAAGTATTATCTGCAATGGTGACCCTACAACCCCAGATAATTTAATTTCTGTTTAGAAGTAAGATGAGTGTAGAACACTAACAGGACCATTGTACAAAATGATTTAATCTGTGGGCAATCAGGCCAAGCAAATCCATGAATCATTCATAATCATTCATATACATCTGCATTGCAAGAGATAGTTAACTACAAAGGAAAGCATTACAGATGATGGGGGGGGGGGAGACAGAGAATAAGGTAGATCAGTAAAATCTGCATGAACTACATGGGGTTTTAACCAGAATTTATTTTATTGGCTACAGGCCAAGTCCAAAAAATAAGAGCTTAGGGCAGAATTTGAGCTCCTAAATCTAAAACAGAGATGGTGAAAAGCCCCAGTGAGCTGTGTCTGACCTTGCATCATGCCTAAATTCCCAAGCCACCTTATGTGTTTTTACATAAGATACTCTGCTGTATAGAGCTTCTCTGTAAGTGCCCAGATCTGCACCAGTTCAACAGGGCTAAGCAGCTTGGCACTCATTTGAATCTCAATTCAATCAGGAGCTAAAAACTATGTGTTAGTCCATCCAAGTCCCCAGAGCAGCTCAGTTCAAGAAGTAATCTTCAAACCCCTCTAATGGATGCCAGTGGGACTGAGCCTTCACAACTGCAACTGTACCTGGTCCCTCTAAAAAACATTTGTATGATGTACTGGGAGGTCTGAGTTCAGGGCCTGTTCTTTGCAGATGGGAGATATCAGTACTCACACTGACATCTGGGTGTATAAGTATTCACCTGAAACCAGCCTCAAAGCTTGGTCACTCTTGCTCTCAACTCTCTCCCCTGCACAGGACACGTTTAGAGCGGGTGGTGAAGCTCTGTGCAAGGATGCTCAAATTAGCATTGACATGTTCCTATCAGAACTGAGTGACGCCGTCAGAGGTGGCTGAAAAGTAGCAGAGTCTATTAGCTGAGATGCAGTGCACGTTAACGATGGTGGTACTTCTGCTTCTGAGTCTAGCTAGCCCAGGAGCCGCCCGCTTCAGCGTGTTGCTACTTGAGCAAGGAACAGTCTACGTTCGTTGTCTAAACTACTTCAATATGGAAAACTGATTTAAAAAAAAAAAAAGTTATTAGTCTAACAGAAATGTTCCTCTCAGCCTAGCAATGGCTACTCGGGAGTCTGGATTTGCAGCTGTGATATTGGCAGGTATAACCGGTACGGGCTACTAGTCAACTCTGCGGGACTGTCTTCGGCGAATCCAGGTTTGGGAGTTACCGCTGGATGGCACTCTTGTGCCACAGAGCATGGAACTGTACGGGATTTTATTTGGCTGCAAATTCAGACATCTTTTAAAGACAAGGAACCAAGTTCACTTCTTCCTTATACCGTCATAAATTTGGACTGGCTTCACATAAGGCATTCAGTTTAATTTAGAGTTGCACCAGCATAACTGGCAGAAGAATACGAACCAGATGTTGAGAAGCGATATTTTGGCTATTAATTCTATCGATAAAGATTTGAACAATTTATGAAACTTAAATACAAGGAGCAGGCATAGAGGCTGTGGCCAAAAAAGACCAAAAGCACCCAGCTTCAGTTCTTCTGTGTTGTTACAGACTACGCTAAATTCTAATAATCAACCTTAATGCTTTTTTACATGCCAGTGTTTTTACCCTTAAGGCTGCTATATTTTACACGCTGTTCTATGAAGATACAAGAAAATTCTTCTATGGCTGGCTGTAAAACAAGAAGCTATCTTCATTCCAGAAGTCAACATTTGAAGTCGTCATTTTAAAGTTTCCAGTCTATATATTTAAAATTTTTGGAGAGTGTTTCAATCATTTCTAATCCCAAATATTATGTTTTTATTTTAAAATATTTGAAAAATGGCTCAATTATTTTCACATAGAATAATCATTCTGCGAAAGTCAACATTTTTTTCGGAAAGTATTTCATTTTCTGAGAAATCAATTTTGGACTAAACTTGCATTTTAAAAAGTGGTGATTATCTCAGCTCTCTAGTGAAATAGAATTATATCCACAATAACTCTTTAATAAAGATAACGCATTTGGTTTAATGTACTGTTCATGTGTTATGTATCAATGCAGTGTATGGGAGAATACTAGGAAATTTCTGCAACATTTGAACATGAAATTTGTGCTTCTGCTCCTTTTCTGTTGGTATAGCTGGTGACATCTCTCTCCCCTGTAAAGAGCTTCAGTTCCCCCAACCCCAAATCCATACAGTACTCTGAATATTAGGAATGTCTGAAAAGTTCAAGAACTCTTTCAGCAAAGTCATCTTCTCCACCTTCACTTCCACCAAAACCAACGAGAGCGCTAGTAATCAATTTAAGCTGAGGCATTTTCTATTTTGGGGCTGGTAGCATATCTCTGGTTTCAGCCAGGGAAGGAAGTGCTTAGAGTGTTTTATCACAGCCAGCTCTTGTGATTTACTTGGCATAACTGGAAGAAGGAAATTGTGTAAATATGGGCTAAAGCTTATTCTTGGGAAATGCACAGTTCCATGGACTTGGGATCTTTAATGTATATTTTTGGTTATCACTTGTATGCTGTCACTTCAGTTCTCTATTTGTAGCATGATAATAATATCACGCTAATTCTGTGATGCTTGACAGAAGAGTTCCTGTACATGTGCTAAATGTACTCAGAGGCAAACCTGGCAGGCTCAGGGTAAGAATGTTTCAGCACACCTTTCCTGCCCTCCCTGTTTTTGGCTTATTCTGAGGGTCATCATGGCCTTAGCATAACTTGGTCACTCTGGGAAGATGTTCTAAATTAAGAATTGGCTGTATAACACAGCAACCTGAATCTATTCAGAGAATAGGATGGAAACTATTGTCTTCTCATACTTCTGCCCTTCCATCCTTCTACTTTATGCTGGGATTTACAGCATCCACAGTAGACAGGATGGTCTGCAATTACCCTGTAAAGAACTTGTGTGTGCCCCCACTTTCTTTTATGTACTGTTGCCATTTGCTGAATAGCTGGTAGTTAACTTAATTTTAAAAATCTATTTTATGGTAATACCCCAGGGCTATGTTCTTATTTATGTTTCTTTGCGCTAGCTATTGTAGATACTGGTAGTTGAGAGAGACACTGTTGTGGAGATCTTACAAGCTCTAGGTAGCACAAGTGGAGAACTGAGAACCAGGAAAATCAAGTGATTTGCCCAAGGTCACATGCTAAGTTTGTGGCAGTGTTAATCTACCCGATCTGATTATCTAAGGCATGTAGGCACCAATGCATGTTCTGGTGTATGTATCAGCCACAGGAATGCTAAACTGGAAAAGTTCATTTGGAAAAATAAAGGGGGAAAATATAAAGAAAGAAAAAAGGCTTGGCACTACTTGAAGACTTGCAAGAAATTTCCACTTTCCCATTCTTTGAATACTTTGGAATACATAAACTCTTGGGATCTGCATTTTAAAATGTTGTTTCAAACTGGAATAACATCTGTTAAACATAGCCAAGAAACATCTGGTTTTCCATTCCTCGAACCCTGAGCTGAGGCAGCCGTTTTCCTGTCAGCTATGCCGTGGAGCAAAATTAGTTCAATAGGTCATTCTATTCTCCCCATTTCTTAGTTCTCAGTTTCCTATTAAAAAGATGGCCAACAATGAAAGTAAGCAGGAGAGGAAAGGAGATTCTGTGTAATGCACATATTAGCCTGTGAAAAAAAAAAGTTTAGCTTCAGACTAAGTTAGATAACTAGTGAGAGCGGAGCTATTAAGCATTAGAAAGAACACCAGGTTTTATATGGAACTGTGAGATTTATTAGCCCCCAAATGGTTTATCTTTCATCAGTGGAAATAACAATCTATCTGATACAAATCCCACTGAAAACAATGAAAATCTCGCATTGATGGTCACTGGGCTCTGGATTTGACCCTCTTTGGTATCACTGGTAGATGGCCTAGTGGAAGCTGGTCACCAGTACACTATATTAAGTGCAAGATTGTTGTTAACGATCATCTGAGCAGCTCTAGTCAATGAAGTAATTGAAGCGCCAGAAATAGTTGATGCATTGTATACACTGTCTCTTCAACAATTGCTCACTCCAGTGGAGTCAATCTGAGGACAGCTGGGAGGGAGAACCAGGAGAAGGGTTCAAAGGCCTCAAGTAGACAAGACCATAAGCATATTGTGTAAGTTCTAGTTCTTACATTCCCAGCCCTCCATGCTTTGACAATGCCTTGGACAAACAAATATATTTTTGAGGACTGCATAATTTTTTCCTTTCATCTTTTAAGAACAGGACGAAGACACATAAAGGCATTTAGATGCTTATGCTCCCCCTGAAATCATCATGCATTAAAAGCATAAATAACATTGAGAGCATGCACTATGATCTGATATTTAATTAGCAATGAAAATCTGTATCATTCAGTCAATGGCATTAAAATTAGGAGACTAGTAACACTGAGGTGGCAGAACCCTCCATATGTATCCTTACTGAAAAATGGCAGTGCCCTTGTTTTTCAGGATCAATCTCAAAAACAACTGGGAAAAGAAATGCTGTGACCTTCTGCCATGAACATTTTGGTGACGCAAAAAAGGCCAAAAGGCCATTGGAGTCCTATTCCTTACACAGATGTAATTTGCCGCCACTCACATGACTTTGAAAAGCAAAACTAATCTGGGTTTCTCCAGTTTTTTTCTTAGATATGACCTTTCCCTTCCCAGTGCATGAATTCAAAATACTGAGGAAGTGAGTCCTAATCTGAGGAAGAGTTTCCAAAACAGAATTAGAGATGCAGCACTTTCTGTGGCAGGGTCTTGCAGAGTGCTGGTGGTATAAATTAACTAATGGGGGTCAGGTCTGTGTGCATAGAGGAAACTTGCTAAAGGCAGATAGGGTGCAGGAAGGGAAAAGGGAGTTGTACAGCTCGTAGGCAGTTGCAGGCAGCTTCCTGACACTATTTACTTGCTGAAACATTTTGTTTCCTTCAGAGCTTTGACTTACTTACTTTGCTTTCACCATTGCCAGTGTAAGTCAAATGTCTTTATGGGTATTGTGTCTGGTTTACATTGCCCAACGTTCACATTCTGATACTGAAGTGACCATTCCCCAGCTAGTCAGTGATTATCTAAATTCATGTAGTGGTATGGTCTACCCATACCCCAACTAGACTACGGTCCAATGTATGCTTTAAATAAATAAGATCTAGTCTGACTGCCAAGAAAGACTGCCATTTTACTTCATGAATAGCAAAAAAAGTCAGTAATAACATGTATATGGAAAATGCTGTTGTCAGTGAATAGTCGGGAATGGAATGATCCAGTGTAGTATGTGATCACTGAGTTTGTAGGCTATTTTGCTCAATGCCATCTTCATCTGCTCTCTTCAGCCTCACCTGATTTTTGTATTTGCCGTATATACACTTTGTCCAAACACAGTTACATTTGTTGTGCGTTTGGCACATCAGTATTTGGAACTGCCGTGATTTACAGAATCACACTCAGTGGTGTGATTCAAAGGACCGGCATTTATTACAGAAAAACCCTGCATGCTGTGAACACAAACATGCTTCTACACTGCTTGAATTCCAACCTCGTCCTGCGGATTAATTACGGATTGTCTCATAACCTGGAGTTTTATGTAGGAACGAGGGACATCTAGTGGCTCTATAGAATATAGCAAACGAAGATGTTCTCAAAAAGGTACATTGTTGTGCAAAGTAGACGATTCAGTGAAAATTAGACTAAATTAAAGACTTTCTCAGTGGTTGAAATGCAATTTGAATATATGAAATTACTTTAGCTAAGAGTGGAATAATCTGTGATTAATTTGATTTTTGTGTTTCTATCTTGTGAAAAGGTGAGCTGACTTTGAAACTTCCACAGGTTAAAATTTATTTGCTACCTATTTTCAGGGGGACATAATATCCTCTTTCATTAGGAGAAGCTGGGGTACAGGATAGATGGATAAGAAGCAGGAACAAATCACACAACACAGCCCTATACATTTTTTCTTCCCCCAAATGAACATGTTTATTTTATGCATGGTAATTCAGGATGTTATTAATTAGACTAGGTGATACCTGATAACATACAATAACTAAGAATAACTGTGAAGAGCAGTTACATGGAGAACTTTCCTTCCTCTGAAATGTGTTTCCTATTTTAATACTTAAATAATGAGGTTTTTTTAACAAGTAATCCACTCTGAGTCATGTTTTCCTCTCTCTCCTTTGTTCTTATCCTAACCAATAACTACATGGCATCTCAATAGCTTTTATTACAAAAGATGAGATGCACACTGGAGAAGCAAAAATATCTGCATTGAATTATAAGCTGGTTTTGTATTGTGAGCCTGTGTTTGTATTAGGTTTGCCATTCTGTCTTTTTCTGGTCTGTACAGAAGGTCCAGATGGACTATGTTAGTCAATTACACTGCTCAGACCAGGGACCTCTCCTAGAATAACTAAAATTGAGAGACCAACATCAGGCAGTCAAAGCCTGGCCTCTCTGAATGTCTCTCATTCCTGTCCTAACCCCACAAAATAACTAATTCAATTTATGCAGATGGAGCTGGAGTATTTTGCTGGAGCATATGACTAAAGAAGGCAGCCTACATATGAAGAGGGAGGCTTCTCTGCAAATAGGAGCAAATCATTGCCAAATATTAAGACAAATAATCTGGAGAGCAACAGGAGGCATTCTTTCTCACCTGAGATGCTGATAAAACCTGGAAGCCACAGGAGTGAGATCAGACTGAGAAAAGACAAATCACTTGTTATTTTGCAAAGATGTGTAACTTGGGAGGTTTTTTTAAGGGTAAGAAGTGATGATAAAGAAAATCCTTTGCTAAACAAGTGGATTTTGTCTTCCTTTTTCCCTCTGAACAGGCTAAACTAGAAGCTTGTAGGCCTTGGTGAAACTAAGAAAACCATGAATAAGCAAGCAAACTATTCTCCCATTCTGACACACCAGTTCCAGCTCTATATCCTATGCTAGGGTTCAGAGAGGGATTCTCAACCTGTGTATGTGCCATCAGAATGACATAGGAACAGTTATTTAAACACTGGTCAGATTGCATTAGGAGCTTGGGACACAGAGATTGGGTCCAGTGGTTCAGGCTGATATTGGAGGGCAGTTGAATTTACAGAGTTTGTTGTTTCATCAAGGTACACTGGAAGCAGGAACTTTATTAATGTCCTATGATTAATGAGTAGTGAACACACTGAGTATATGATAGCCCCTGTATCATTAAGATTAATGAAAGTATTCCTTTAGAGAGTGGTATTAGCAGCCTTTATTTATGTGAATCCTGAAGTTTTAGGTGCTCCAGCAGGCACAAAGTTATATTGTTGAATTCCCATTTCTCTCCAGATAAATTGTTTCAACAATAGTTCATCGTAGAAAGAAGTTGCAATGAAGAGATCTTCCAAAGGATTTTTCTATTTGGATGTCTCATGAAGGCTATATTTAGGATGTGAACACAGATATACCAAAACCCTATTGCTGACAACACTCAAACTGCATTTACCAGTATTAGGGAAAAATGAACTGAATTTGGTTTAGCTGGCAAATAATCAAGTCTCTCTATTTCAGACACTTCTGGGAAAGAATGAAAAAGCCAAGGTACACCTGACCATAAAAAGTACCTTGATACAAGTGTGGTCAACTACCAGAATGAAGAAAAAGAAGCGGGCTGGCATTTTAATGAATATTTATTGAATGAGAAGGTAATGACTTCTTAAATCTCTACTTACCTTTGCCACTGTGAGGTTCTGGTTACCACATTACCACTTTACTGATTAATAGGGCAGTACAAAATGAATCTAAAGTTACATGAGCTTTAGACTGAATAATTTGCCTTGTGAAAAGATCTAGGAAAAATTAGCAGTCCTGTACTGACCCAAGATTAGGTGAAAAGAGCACGTTTTGGGGGAAGTTTGGAGTATGCCTTGCACAGATCATGAGCGGAAAGGGTAAATGGGAGAGCCGAGACTCAGCACCTGACATCCTTCAAGCGTAAGGTCTGTTACAATGCTGGAAATCAGCCTAGGACTCCTCTGCTCTTACTTCTGTTGATATTGGAGTGCCAACAGCAAAAAAGCTATGACTACTCAACTCAGGCTTCCACTCCCGCTGCCCTAGTGCTTTGCCCCTGGCCTTATGCAGGGATGGGTACATATTTACTAACTAGTACAGGCAGACACAAATTTCCATTGACTAATCTCCCTCTGGCAAGGTGATTCATCATATAGAAAAGGTTGTTTCTGCTTGCTCTCTGTTCAGATTATAATCCAGTCAGAGCTCCAAAAAAGGCCAGGCCAGTAGCTTCAACACCTATGCCCTTCTCTGTTCTCCCATAGTAACAGAGGGAAACTTGGAGAGATGTCTGTAGCTTCAAGCTTTCCGCAGGGAAAGTTCTTCCTTGGAAATTACTTTGAAAGAAGCTGGCAAGGATCCTGGTAAGAATTTAGCCTTTTCTGTCCATGTTTTTCCATCTGTCAAAACAAGGCATAATCCTTCCTTACTTCACAACGGTATTGTGAGGACTCATCGGTTAACATGTTTACATCACTAAATGTGATTTCCTATTCTTAATCACCTAAGCTTTAGTTCTTAGCAACACAAAATCATCTCACCCTTCTTAAAGATCTTTTCCCTCTTTTCACACATCCATATTCCTCTTTGCTTTCTGCTACTGCAAAATGCGATTGCTGCTAGTGTTGCTCTTGGACACCTGAGAGCAATTTTAACAGTCACACTGAATTTTCCTGAGCAATTAAATAATCAGCAAAGGAAACTAATTCTTCTTCAGTTTATGTTTTTCCTTTTTATTAATGTTGGAAAATGATTTATACCTCATAGTGCTCACTACTAAAATTTCTCATCACTGCTCCAACTCCTTGGTATTGTCATGAAGAACAATCTTTGCATATATTTATGAAGCATCTTTTAGTCCAGAGGTCTCTAGGAGAATTAATTGTGATCAAAACTGGAGTTATCTATAAACAAACTCCTGTATAAATATAACGTGTTCTCTATGTTTGTATGCTGCAGGACCTGTACCTCTTTCTACAGAAAGGCAACTTTTTTTGGAACAGAACAGTAGCAGATCAAAATACCTGCACTGTCTTAACTGTGAAGTGTACTATCTGACTGAAATTGCACAGGAAACATAAGAAAGCAAAATGATCTGCAAGCTCCTGTAATCAACTTCATGCCAGAACTGGCAAGATATTTTTAGCTATGGCACACTGTTGAAGATTTATTTAGGGATGTAAGAGGTACTCAAATCTGGAGGTGGTGACCATTTTAGTTATGGTCCTGCTGCCTTCTCATCATCCAAATTATCCTCCCACACACAACCTTGCCTGACCTGTGAAACAACCCTTTCTTTTCTCCCTCCCTGCCATGATCACTTTTACTCCTGCTCACCACTGTCTCTCCTACTGCCTTCTATAAAACTAAAATCCTGATTTTCCTCATTTCCCCATATTGTAGTTCCCTCCCAGCTCCTTCCCAAGCTCCAAATTACTTCCCCATCCAGGTTTACTACCAGATGCTGTATTTTAATGCAGGGAAACATCCCAGCCTTATATATGCACAGAGGAATGTGAGTTACATTACATATGGACTTCATAGTGAGGGTGGTCAAACAGGTTAAACAGGATGCCCAGTGAGACTGGAATGTCCACCCTTGGAGATATTCACACCTGGGCCAGGCAAGGTGCTAAGCAACCTAACTTGACTTTGAAGATAGCCCTGGTTTGAGTGGATAAAGGATGAGATGAGATGATCTCCAGTGATAACTTCTAATCAAAATTATTTCATGATTCCATAATTCTAACTAAATCTTGAGGGAAAATAGGAAGAGGAAGAACACACAAGAATCTAAGAGAAAGATGGTTTTCTGGCAAGAAGAAAAAGGAATACAACAAAACAAACCAGAGCTGTGCACAGTTAGTCTGCTTTTCAGCTTGCTTGCACTGAAGTAATTCAGGATGAAGTCAGATGGATGTTAAAATCAGTAGAGAACCAAGAAAAGACTCAACAACAACATGTCTGTGGTTAGCCTAGGCTTGCTTCATCTGACTGGACTCAAGGCCTGGATACTAATGTGTGTGTTGTCTTCAGAATATCCTCAGCAGGAATATTCCAAGGTACCATCTGTTTTATTTCCTGCAGATTCAGATTAGGAGCACGATGCAGGCAGTACCCCACCTCCTCAGAGCCTGGGCTGAGCAATGAGCCAGGTGCTGCAGCCAGATGCGTGCCGTAGAGTAACCTTGTCGGGGGGCCAGAGAGGAGGAGGTACAGAGCAGAGGTACCCCTGCTCCCTTCAGGGCAAGCAGCAGTTCCAGCTCCCTCATCCTCTGAACGTTTAAGAGTATGGTTTGCGTTCCAGTGTGTGAATACATGAAATGTCCAAATCAAACGCAGAGCTGTGACAAGTCTATGCTGTTGTGGGAAATCTTCTCAAATCCAGGTGATCACCTATATAGGTTTTATAGTACTGCTAAAAATCAAGGTGAAAGCAGAGAAACTGAAATGTAAATGTAAACAGCATCCCAGTTTTTGAGAAGGACTTCCCAAATTCTACAAAAGGGAATGTATTAGTGATCTTAATTCACACTCCTCAACCTCACAAACAATTTATGTTTGCCCAATTTGAGAGGTTGCTACCCTTTACTACACAGAACAACTAAAGATCCTTGATTCAGAAGTCCAAGTAGTTAAAAAATCCCTAGAATCTTTATGAAGAAAATGGTTCTGTGTTCCAGTTTATTTTACTACTACTGCTGGTTTATTTGGGAGACACATCACTACTGGATACACAAGCATTGATAATACCAGCATCTGTTTTATAAATATTATATTATAAAGTATTGTTCTTCCACTATCCTCTTAAACAGAACAAGTTCCTGAAATTGAAAGTCCAGTAATAGAACAAGAAATCTGGCAGCAAAATATTTCTTTTTAAACAATAGAGCTGCAAGAGCAACACCCTGTTGTATAGCTCAGTAGCAGGGTACTGACAAATACTGAAACATAAAATGCCAAATCACCAAACAGCTTTAATATGATAAAGTTCCCCCAAATCCAAGCCATTAAACCAAAAGCCAATACAGGAGCTTGAAAATGATGGTAAACTATAATATATCACTCATGGGTGGCCTTAATGCTGAATCTGGGATGCATTACATGAAAAAAATCACAGGAAATTTTTAACACAAAAAAGAAATCTGAAAGGCAAGCACAATGACTGCCATAACAGAGAATTTAGCAATTCCAAACACAACATAAAAATGCTGTGTGCTTGAAGGCTGTGCTAAATTTTCCTCTGCGATTTTTTATGGGATTATAACAGAAACAAAAATATCGTGACAACTTGAGAGAAAAATGAGTGACTTATTAGACCAATTGATAAAGTTGGAAGAACAGACAAGCTTCCAGGCATGCAGGTGCTTCTTTGGATCTGAAATAGAAACAGCAAACTTCAAAGCTAAATCCAGGTTAAGAACAATTGTGCTGAGTTAGGACATCTGCTTTGTTTCAAATGTTTATTAATTTCTTTTTTAAAGGCTGTAAATGATGACCTGGGAAAAAAATTTATAATAATATAGTCCTGTAGATGGATTATTATTTCTAAAGCAGGCTTGCAATTAGAAAGGGATCTAAGGAGTAAAACTTACCCAAGCAAATCTGCAAAAAATCACATTGACTTTCCATGAGATTTACAATCCTGTTTGCTTACATTGCTTTAGAAAATATTAATTGGATTCCTAAGTCACTTAGATGCTTTAGAAGATTTTACTTTCACTGAAAAAGGCAATAAACAAGTCAGGGTACTGCGAAGGAGTGCATACACCTGGGTCCTTGTTGGACTGGTGTATTTGCCTGAACAGACCTGGTTACAAGCTCAAAGCTTAAGATCTGACATAAGCACAGACAACAGACAACACCAGGCAACACTAAGCAATGCTCTGAGGTGGCTCGGCTGTAATACAGCTCTTAGGCTAGTTGTAGCAATGATGTAAATATTGTTTTCTAAGTTTGTCACTGGTATTATTGAAACTTTTCATGGGAGAGGATTGGAAAGGTAAAGCAGAAAAACAATTTTCTGTTATTGGCCATTCAGGAATTTTTAAGCTGTTACTTTTTCAATCATCTACAACAGTTTCCTTGTTTTTAGAATGAGCGCATGATATCATATCCTGAGCCCTTCCCTTCTCTTTCAGCTTTCTGAGGCACTAGGAGGAGTCCAGCTAGAGTCATCATGTGAATTGGTCTGTAATACTGTAGTGGAGCTGCTTCTGCCATCGTCCGCCTGCCTGCCTTATTCGTACTCCTTAAGAAATTGCTGCTCTAGGACGAACGACCCTTTAAGCACAGTGAGTATCAGCTAAGAAAGCAAACAATCTATCTAGCTTGTAAAGTTGCATTGGAGACAGATCACTTCTCTCTCTGTTTACATGTATGTGCAGTTAGGGACAAAAATACAAGTGAAAGGAGAACTCGCTGTCATTATCCACCACTGAAGTGAGAAGAGAAAGGAGATTCCTGGCCCAGCTGGGGAGAGAAAATGGATAGCAGCAACGGAGGCTCTCGGGGTGCACAGACTGGATTAAAGGTGTGGGCTAGGTGTAGGAAAGGGCCAAGGTACAGGTACTGTGCGAGGCAACGTCCCCATTCGCTGTGGACAAACTGGAAGAAACAGCTGCTAAAATGTATACACAAGCAGCTCTGTGTGAGCATGTGGCATTGTATTAATGGAGGATGACAAGCACCTCTTGTTTATTCTTAAACTTGCTTGACTTAATGAATGCAGTAGTACTACCTAGTAATAAGCAAAATAAAAGGAGAATAAAAGAACTAGTTTTCTGCACTAATCTCCACTCATCCCTAAAGCATACAGGCCAAGTAAACATTAACAGTGAGTCATTGATTCTTTTTAGTATAACTACATAACCCGTGGTGATGTTACTTCTGCACTTCTCCATCTTGGTCTTTAGCTTTGAAACGCAGAACTAAAGGCTCTGCCATTCTTGGTGGAGGGCCTAAGGTTTTGCCTAGATGCCTCTGCAATGCTAATTTAGTAGAAACATGTTATACATATCAATAATATATTTATAGTTATATTTATAGCGTATGAATAACTTCGTATGGGCCAGAATTCTCAGTGTAAGAAATGTCACAATGAAAGTAAATAATCGGCTTGCATTTGTATCTACCAAATGATATTGTAGAAGTTATTTATTAAGCTAGAAAGTTGCTTTTAAAAGGATAGAACATCTAAATTTTCCTCTGTGTGTTGCCCTGGTAGAGTACCAAACACCAACTTCATTCCAAAGTTGTAAAAGACTTATGACCATGCTTTACATAAAGGCCTCACTCTGTTTCGAACGGAACCAACAGAAAGCAGTAATGATATTTCTGTGAATGTTTAAGATAACAATAACTGGCTTCAGAAATGTGCAAATAAGTTGTGTCCTTTCCCCAGCCTTCTTTGGTGAGGCAAGCCACTGTACGGGAAACACATAACCTTTGAATATACGTCATTGATCAGCCCACTTTATCCATTTTTTCTTTTCTTACTGTGGTTTCGATCAGCTCATTCACAGGCTCACAGCACAATGTTAGTAAAAAATCACTGCTTTTTGTTATCTGCTCAACTGCCCTGTGAGGTAAAAACTCTTCAGTTAAAAGTTGCCGGACCCTCTTCTGTTGCTGATGTAGTTAATTTTATGACAGAACAAACCTGCCATTTTCTACAACATAATAATGATAAGAGTAGAAGGATGCTAAAGATGTGCTCGGGTGCTGCTCAGCCTAGCCTCAGTAGCATTGAGATTGCTGTACCAGAGGTGACCATTAGGCTCCCTACTGCAGAGTTCTGCCTCTAACAGCAACCTATACTAGGTGCTTCTGATACAGTTGCAATAAGTCCAGAGTGATCAGCTGTCCAAAAGGCTTCACAGGAGATTTTTTTAGATGCCTATCAGCTATTAGTTGACTTGTACTGTACAACATGAGGGGGTTTTAATTGTTTCATTTCATAGAATATCACAGTGGATATGCACATTTCCATGTAAATATTTGTTTCTTGAATTCACTGAGATCTTGGTTCCAACAATGTTGTGTACCAATGACTTCAGTAAAAGCTGTGGGTTTTTAATGAAACATTATTGTTTCCTTTCTCCAGATTTAAATCTGCCACCTTTCACTTCCCTTAGATGTAAATTTGCTTATACATCATAGGAGAGAAAAACTCACCCTAGTCTTTTAATTGTATGCTCTGCTGAAGAATGACAATGTATTTTTATTCTTAGTTATAGTTTGGTCTGTCTAGTTTGTGGCTACACTTTTTTTCAATTCATAAACTCATTTCAAGGGCTTCACCCACAGTTTTAGAATCATAGAACAGTTTGGGTTGGAAGGGAGCTTTAAAGGGCATCTGGTTCAACCCCCCTGCAATGACCAGGGACATCTTCATCTAGATCAGGTTGTTCAGAGCCCCTTCCAACCTGACCTCGAGTGTTTCCAGGGATGGGGCATCTACCACCTCTCTGGACAACCTGTTCCCGTGTTCCACCACCCTCATTGTAAAAATTTTTTTCCTTATATCTAGTCTAAATCTACCCTTTTTTAGTGGAAAACCATTGCCCCTTTTCCTATCTCAGCAGGCCCTGCTAAAAAGTTTGTCCCNATCTTTCTTTCAAAGCCTCCTTTGGGTACTGGAAGGCTGCTATAAGGTCACCCTGGAGCCTTCTCTTCTCCAGGCTGAATAACTCCAACTCTCTCAGTCTTTCTTCATAGGAGAGGTGTTCACAGGATTCACATGGGCCCACTTCTCAAGCTTGTCCAGGTGCCTCTGGATGGCATCCCATCCCTCAGGCATGTCAACCGCACCACTCAGTGTTGTCTGCAAACTTGCTGAGGGTGCACTCGATCCCACTGTCTATGTCATTGATGAAGATATTAAACAGTACTGGTCCCAACACAGACCCCTGAGGGACACCATTTGTCACCAGTCTCCATCTGGACATTGAGCCATTGACCACTACCCTCTGGATGCAACCATCCAACCAATTCCTCATCCACCGAACAGTCCACCCATCAAATCCACGTCTCTCCAATTTAGAGAGAAGGATGTTGTGGGGGACCGTGTCAAAGGCCTTACAAAAGTCCAGATAGATGACACCCATAGCTCTTCCCTTGTCCACTGATGTAGTCCCTCCATCATAGAAGGCCACTAGGTTGCTCAGGCAGGACTTGCCTGTGGTGAAGCCATGTTGGCTGTGTGGAGTCACCTTCCTGTCCTCTGTGTGCCTTAGCATAGCTTCTAGGAGGATCTGTTCTGTGATCTTCCCAGGCAGACATGAGGCTGACAGGTCAGTAGTTTCCAGGGTCCTCCTTTCTACTCTTTTTAAAAATAGGTGCAATGTTTCCCTTTTTCCAGTCACCGGGGACCTCACCTGACTGCCATGACTCTTCAAATATCATGGACAGTGGCTTGGCAACTACATCAGCCAATTCCCTCAGGACTCTGGGATGCATCTTGTCAGGTCCCATAGACTTATGTGTGTTCAGGTTCCTCAGGTGGTCATGAACCTGATCTTCTCTTACAACGGGTGGAACTTTGCTCCTCCAGTCCCTGTCTTGCAGTCCATCCACTCAAGAGGTGTGGGAAGAGAGATTGCCAGTGAAGACTGAGGCAAAAAAGTTGTTGAGTACCTCAGCCTTCTCCTCTTCTGTTGTTACCAGTTTGCCAGTCTTGTTCATCGGGGGGGGGGGGGTAGGGGGTATGCTTTCTTTGACCTTCCTTTTCTGGCTGACATACCTGTAGAAGCCCTTCTTATTATTCTTTGCATCCCTTGCCAAGTTCAGCTGCAGCTGTGCCTTGGCCTTCCTGACCACATCTCTACACAACCAGGCAGCACCCCTATACTCTTCCCAAGGATACCTGTCCCTGCTCCCACTGCCTGTGCATTTCCTTCTTGCCATTTAGTTTGACCAGCAGGTCTTGACTCATCCATGCTGGTCTCTTGCCTTCCTTTCCTGATTTCTTACACCTGGGGATCGAGAGCTCTTGTGCACTATGGAAAGCATCCTTAAAGATCTGCCAGCTCTGTTCTGCTCCCTTGTCCCTGAGGGCAGTTTCCCAGGGAGTCCTACTGACTAACTCCTTGGATTTTGCTTTCCTAAAATTCAGCGTCCTGACTTTACTCCTTGCCTGACCCATATCCCTCAGGACTGCACACTACCCCAGTGATGGTCACTGCAGCCCAGGCTGCCCCCAATCTTTGATGTCACAGATTAGCTCACTTGCGTTGGTGACCAACAGGTCCTATAGTTAATTATTTTGCTGTCATGCTTAAAAAATTCAAAGATGAAAGAGATGCGAGTTTCCTTTATAGAAACCACCCAGCTCTGCTCTTGTATCCTGTTTATATATGTGTTTAATAATAAATTTTCCACCACCTTACATCCAAGAAACGTTAGGTGTGCAGCAAATGTCCAATTAATTAATCTCACAAAGAACTTGTGAGGTAGGTTCCCTCATTTTATAGGTGAGACAGAGAGTGAGACAGTTAAATTAAGTGACTTGCTTAATATCACACTGTGAGTCAGTGCTAATGCTGAAAATAGAGTTTATGTCTTCTGGTTCCTTGCCCTGTATTTTAATCATCAAACCAGACTTAACTCTAAAGTTGAATGAACTCCTTAAATAATTAAAATAATTATTCTCAATTTCATGTTGGAGTATTATGTTTTAATTACCTAAGCAGCTGAAATACTTGCAAAAGTTTTCCTTGCTTAGGACTTTTTTAGTCTTTCTTATTCAGATATTGCTTCAGATATCAGCTGAATATGTCTTGTTTACAGTAATCCTGAACTTCAAAAACACACTCAAGCAGATCTCCCCCCTAAAAATAAGGAATGCATTTCAAACTCACAGCAACATCTTTGCTGTCAATGTAGCAATGCTCTTTTTCATACTCTCAACAGCCATTCCACTTCATAATAGCCACAGTTTTAATTAATGGAGCATAGTAAAGTTATTGCCCCACAGAAAGCAAAAGATAGACTGCTGGTTACGCTGTTATGACTAAATGAAAATGTAGCCTGAAGCACAAAAGAGCAATTGCGTCTTAAAAAATACCTGCTTAGAAGTGCAGTTCTGAACTACATGCTGTGTCATCTCTGAATAAACTGGTACATAAAGAGGTGCAATCCTTGCAAACATGTTGAAATGAATAGCACCTGTGTTCAGGCTAATGGTATGCTCCAGCAGCTTTATAGCTTTTCTGAGTATAGTCCACATATTTGTTTATACTGATAGGTCATATACAAATTTCTCCAATCGTCACTATCTTACCTGTTCGATAGTGTTCTTCAGTATAGGAAAGAATAAATGGCCCAGAGTAGGCATAAGACTGAAAGAGGCTCAGGAGAGGGAATGAAGAAATAATATTACCATGGCTTGCTCCCTATAAAACCTGGATATAGACACAGCTGTCTGTCACACAGCCTTATACAATGCTTTGTATCATATAGTATTTTTGGCGTGTGTGAGACAAGCACCTGTGGTCAGCTCCAAGATTTTTATAAAGACTTTTGCCATATGTAATGAATTAGGGCATTGCTGTGCAAGCAGCCTTCCAACTTAATTGCCACATTAAGAGTCAGATCTTGCCTACTGAATTGGAGGCTAGACAGAAGGTTCCAGGTAACAAGCCAAGGAGAGATGTTCCAAGGCCATTCAGTTTCCTCTCTGGGGTCAATAACTCTAGTTTACCATGTTGTTTTCCTTTTGGGTTTATCTTCTCCTTAAAATGTTAACTATGAGCATATTTTACACTTTGCCACTAGGGCTCTGTCATCAGTGATGAACTGTCCAATATCGGTCAGAGTACTTCTGCAACTTCTCTTCCAGTTTCTGTTAGAGACTAAGATGTTTTTCTCACAGACTTCAGAAAATGGCCTGATGCCAAGTGATGAACAGTTTGCAAGACAGCACTGTGTCTGTGCCCATCTATCAGGGGTAGAGAAGCTGCCTTTCAAGGGAGTTTTTTAAAACCAGGCAGGAGTTGTCCAGTACAAAGTGGACAAAGATGACACTTCTGTGACTTTCAAAGACTTTGAAACCAAACCCAAGAAAGCAATGCAAATAATTGAAAATATTTCTGCTGCTCTTCACGTATGTGTACTTTTATCCATAGTTCCTATTATTAACCCATCAAATGTAATGGTAATAAAGTTTGAGAAGCTGAAAATTTTAATAAAACATTAGATGATATTTATGAAAAACAGGGTTTGAAATTACGATGTGCCTAGGTGTTCTCTTCCAGATTGGGAATAGAAAGAAGACTTTGTGGTCTGTGTGTCTGATCAAAACTAACCCAAACAGTAGAAATTAAATACATGCAGTTCATGAGCAGAGAATCATTTTCAGCAACGATTCAGCTAATAGGTATGAAGAATGAGTCAGCCTGAGAAAATCAGAAATTGCTTGTGGATAATCTGAATGAGAATGGAGGATGCATAACACAGTATCACATTTGAGAAGAGCTCTGACAAAATGCAGGGCTTGAATTTTGGATGTAGAGTTATACTTGCTTTATCTATTACTGAAGAGAATAGAAAACAAGCCAGCCTTTATGATTAAGTAGATGTCATGCTATTTTACATAATTAACTTTATTTAAGATCCTACTTTCAGCAAAAACCTCAGTGTGTCCTGCCTACCTTAGTAATCGCATTACTGGTCACTGCTCTTTAATAGGTCTATTGTAGCCTTGTTCTGTTGATTCAGCACAGAAAGAAAACATTTTAGGAATGTCAGTTCTTCAAGCAGTGGGGATTATAGGCATGGTAACAGTACATGTTTGTGAAAGGTATATGCTGTCTGCCTTCATTCCCCATATGACAGTGAGAGGGAAACAGAGGTACAGCCATAGTGCTACTCTGAAGAATTAATATAATTAATATATATTATTATGTAGATTTGATTCACAGAATTGAGAAAGCATTTGTGGTAACATGGTGCTTATACATTAGAGCCAGAAAATTAAATGGAAAAGAAAGTGAAAAGAAATGTATAATGAGGGAGTTGGCCAGTTCAGTGTCATTATGCAAGCACAGTGAAAGGTACAATGCTAAGGAATGCCACAAGTAACAAAAAACCCCAGTATCAGTTACCTTAAATTACATTAATTACAAAAGGTGGAGTTAGCAATGCAGGCAAGGCACATTTTTTTCCAACATTCCTTATTATGTGTTAACCATGGCATTGCAGAGATCCAAGAATCTTGGACCATGCAACTTGCAAAATGCCACTAGAATGTTTCTTGCTGGAACTAGGTACAGCAAGCCAAGTACAAGCTGAAACTGTAAATATGGGGAAGGACTTCTCCGTTCAATAAAACAAGCAGTTTCTGCTGAAACTAGTTTTGCTTGAGGATTAATTTGTGGTTCCAAGTGTCTTTCAGTGCTGACAGCTGAAGAAGGTAGCTCTGGGCCAGATTGTAATGTTCACTCCTTGCTCTAATGGGCGGATGTGTTTAATTAACCTTTGTTTCTGCAGAAGCAGACATTCTGGCAAGCTGTAGGAATGCTAAAGGAGGGAAATCTAAACAGCAGTGAACCTAGGCACATTCTATATATCAAGTACTAGGTAAAGAATGTTAATGTAGACAAATACTGTTTCCTAGGAGATAGGTTTGTATAAGCAACTTCTGTAAGAGAAATTTAACGTAGGGCTCCCCCCCATTAATTTCACAAGACCCAGCTATGGTCCCACACCCTTGGGACTCTTGTCTCTTGTGTCTGGTTAAAGACTGGGCACAGTTCTTCAACTGGGGGTCACAAAGGCATGTATTCAAGGTGGAAATATTCTGGTTAGTATCTCTTGGCTAGAGTTAGACCTGACAGCCTTGCTGCCTGTTTCATGTCCATCAGTGAGTTCTCCAGACACCATAGCTTGGACAGACCCTTCCCAGAGCTTCCTGTACAGTGCAGATCTTAAGGTTTATAGCTAATTCTTCAGAAAGCACATGGCAAGTCTAATGCAAAGCAGATATCCTTTGCATAAAGTTGCTGAAGGCACTGGTTTTCACTTGAAAAACTAAAGCACTGTAGATTACAATTTGTATAAATACAGCAAACTCCCTGGCCACAATGTCCCTTGGCCCTAATCTTTCACTAAAAAATCACCAACTTTGCATGAGTGTTTTGAAAGCATGCAAATTGGAGCTTATCTTCTCTGACATTCATCAGCTCCGCTGCCACAATAGCATCATTGTTTCCTATCTCCTCCCCTTAGTAAGCAGCACCCTCCATTCCTCTCACTTCCTTTCTGGCCCAAACCTTTTCCATCTGAGAGACTTTTGAAAGCTCTGCTTTGTCATCTAGTTTTGCTACTACTGTGATCTAAATGCCAACCTCCTTCAGTCCTGGTTGTCTCAGTCTCAGTCAGCCAAGACCCCGGTTTTACTCAAAAGGCACCTTTCAAACTTGAGTGATGGACGTTCCTTCTACTCTTGTAGTCTTACAAACAAGGTGTACTCCCAAATGACAGAAACATTCAGGTTACAGCATTTTTCTTACTATAACTACACTGTAGCAACACAGTATCAGTCACAATCATAAACCACGCTTTTCCCACCTCAGCACTGTGATGCAGAACTCCTCCCTTCATAATACTGTGCAACCATCTCCGTGTTGCCACGGTACATAGGAACTAGTGTTAAGGCTGCAGTTAAGTTACTAAATTCCTAATCCCATGCTTTCTCCACTGAGTTTCTGTTCCGGAATGGAAAGCTGTGACAACAAATGAGGTAATCAAGGAAAAATAAAGCTGGCTACAGTTGTCAGGATTATGAGTTCAATATAATTCTTCAGCTTGTTCATACTGGTCTCTGTTTCTAGTAAGGGCTGATGACTCCAAAAGCCATGAGCTGTGTGTTAAGTTCTTGGGTGATGACAATTTCCTTTATAATGTTGCCCAGTGTCTGAAATTCTAGAGATAGGATTGTGTAGGCCTGCTACGAGCAAAGAGTGTCCTATTGCAAAGAGAAGGTTTGCACAAAGACTGAGGATAGAGTAAGAGCCTTTATGTCCAGATATAGACAGTGACTTCCAAAAGCTCTTAGCATTGGCCAAACTCACAGCACAGTCAGTGGATGTAGTCAGGCTGACACAGATTACTTTGGAAAATTCTTCACCAGCATGGTTCAACATGCAGCCCACTGGCCAAATCTGGTCTGTAGGATCTTCTGTCTGGCTTGAACCACCTTTACTATGGAAATTCCAAGGAGCAAGCTGCTGCCTCATCCCAAAGAGAAGGAAAGGAGGGAGGATGATTCTTGCCCATGCTTCTGAGAGGTGAGCAAGACCCTGATACAGATGAGTTGTTGCTGTGCTTCTGTCTGAATGAGTTTGTGAGTGCTTGGATGTGTGAAAGAAAACATTCCGACATAGCCTGCTGCCTTATCTCCTTGTTGGGCAGGTAAGAACAGCAGCACTCCTCCACCACTGCCATTCTCATTTGCTGCTTGTTTGGAGGGGCGAGGGGAGTAGTAGGGAGTAGGGGACAGTAGGCTTCCCCTGCAGCCTATTGCTCCACTCAGCCTAATCCCCAAGCATGCTTCACTGTCCAAGTATGAATGTGTGAATGGTAGGAGGTATTAAAACACAGTCCTGAGCTGCCATTGATTGTCATCTCAATGGCCTGTCCTTAAATTGGGATCTGACTCATGCAGACTCTGGGGCTTGACTATTCTATTAATACGCTTAATGTTGCTGTAGGGTATCACTCACCAAGAAGGAATGTATGACAATACATTTCTTTGTATTTCTATTCTTTGTATTGTATTTGTGTCTCTCTTTTCTTTGGCCATCTGCATGTGATACATTACTCAATTTCCCTGCACAAGTGCAGGAATTATGAGTTTCTTGTGATTATGGAAATAATTTCACTAAGTGTGAATTCTATATGCGTACAAGGATACAGGACTTATGGGTTAATCTTGCAGGCTTTTTATTCAAGTGAGTACATTCAGCAGGTTCTGGGTCCTATCTTCCTTCAGTGCAGTAAGCATAGTGCTGATGGGGACTGAAAAGAAGTTGCTGCCCTTGGAGTCAATAGCAAAGCTCTTTTGCTAGTGGGAACAGGCACCATTCTGAGCAAATAAGATTAAAAGCCAATGGAAAGAATTACAGTATCGTCTTAATTTTAACATAATCTAAGTATAAGTTACCAAAACCGAGAGCTCTCACTTAAATACAAGTTGAAACAATTACTTTATCTTCAGGGAGACTCCAAGTAATTGAGATGGATGTAAATCTCAGCTGAAAGTTCTGCTTGAAGAACAGTGCTACTGGATGTGTCCATGGTTTCAGCACATGCAGCCAGTTACAGTACAGAGGAGAGCTACGTTAACTTTCAGTCAGGCTAAAGGGGTACCTCTCCTGATTTTGATAGATGGCAGTTAATTACATTTTTCCTCTTTGGAAGAAGTATGCATTTCTTTCTTTTGTTAGCACGTCTGATAATGGCAGGGGATTTTTCTGAGGGTAGTCTTGGAACAAAACTGCAGCTCCAGGCACTCTGTATAAAGCCAAATACAAGGGAAGGGTGGAGTGAAGTTGCTATTTGATAATAGGAATAGTCTACAAGAAAGTTTCCTTATCTCTCTTCAATATGTGTTTTTCAGAAAGTAGCTGTGATGAAAAGGCAGGAGCTATTCTTCTCTGCTGTAAATTCTTTTCTGATAAGTCTTTTGGAAGAAATCACAATGCTATCTTCATTCAAATCCTTCCTAAGATGCATTTCTTCCATAAAGTGTTTCTATGCTAATCCACTAGGCGTTGCTATTTACATCTTTAAAAGAAACAGAGTACTTAACCTGGACTGATTGTAGATTAAGAATTACTAAGGGCATGCATGTCCCATAGAAAAGCATAGTCCATGGAAAAAATCTATTGCCTCCTGGCAGTAGTTCTTTATATTGTGTTTTTATTTCTTATTGTTGATTATAATCTCTGCAGGGAAAGGGCGTTTGTTTTTCTGCACCTTTAAGGCATCATACATGTCTGTAACTTTATGCAAATCAGTGAAGATCAAGAAGGAAACAAGAAGTAATTTTACAATACAAATTAGCTTTGCCTGAGTAGCAGTCAAATTCTACTCTGTCATCCCACTGTAAATCCAGATTTGGTGCTGAAATCACTGGAACGGAATACGGTCATAGGTCTTGATACAAAGATTGAAGGGGAGAGGAGGCCAGTGATGCCTATGTAAACAGTAAATAACCCTAGTCTTCTCTTCAGGACATGCTGACTCTATGCTGCCTTGTGCTATAGGCTGCTAATATGACTCAGAAATGCATCTGCTGTTTAAAACAGTGTAAAAAGCAGTGGTTCCCAAACCAGCCAGAATTATAACTAGTGAGGTCACAACAGTTTCAAACACGGTCACAAGATACAAGAAATTTAATTTGATCATATATTTATGCTAGTATTTGGGTTGCATTAAATTCTTGCTTTACAATAGCAATTTCTTTCAGTGAAAAGTTTGGGGAACTACTGTGTTTTATTCTGTGAAAGACTGGGTGGAGACACTATTTCCTCTGAGTCACCAGTGGGAAAAGTCCATTATTACAGGGGTGAAATATGTGAACATGACATCTAGAATTGAAAAAATCCCTACAACTGTGAACATATTCAAATCTGTTGATACAGCATATTTCAAGCCCGAAGGTGTCAACACCATTGCTTTCCAAAATTGTAATTAATCTATATGTCCAAAATATTCTGTTGCTATAATAATTATCATAACAAAGTTAATTATAGATCAGTCCTTCACAACCAAAATACAGTCACCACTAGGTAAAACATGGCAGTTATTTATGTGTGATATACAACAGCTGAGAAGAAAGAAATAAGATTATTACATCCATCATAAATGGCTGGACCCCCCTTTTTTTTAAGAGTGTGTATATATCTGTGCTGGAATCTGGCAAGGAAGCCCTGCCAATAAAGGCAGGGGATGTTGTAGAGGCAGCAAGCTGGGAGACGGGAAGGAAGGCAATACTTCCTGATACTTATTAGCAAGCTCAGAGGAAGGAAAGCATCCTGTCTAGTCATGCTAAATCAGCTAGAGAGTCCCTGTTAACACAGAAAATCCCTTACCCATCCTTGTTTAAGAACAAGGATATTCAGATTTGGTTAGGAGAGAGAAGCCATGATTTTGTACATGAGTGTGCAAAGCTCACGTTGAACTTCACTCTCCTATACTGTGACTTCCTGATTTGCTCAAGGGAGCTGTAAAATTAAGAACCTGAGGATTTACCTGGGTTTGTTTTGTCTCCCTTTAACAAGCACACTTGGTCAGTTTTCACCTTTTTATGCTATGCCTCGACTTATATATTTGTGCCATGTCCTATTAAAATCCTCAGCTGAGAACTTTCATCCTTTCAGCTGCACAACTACTGCATACCATTTTTAATTTGTGAATTTCAAATATATTTAGTGTGACTAAATAGCAGAGTTTGAAAAACAATGGTCTGTCTGTGTACACAGAACTGCTATATCCCCTAAGCCAAGGCAATTTGATTCTGACCTGGAAAGGGATATCAGAGTTCAGTCTCTTGTGCCCTAGCAGTCCTTCGCTTCTTGTCTAGAAGTTGCCAGTTCCACAGGCAGTTTTTCTAATAATATTTTCAAGAACCAACCACCGTTAACCACATAGTCTATTGTTTTAACTGTTTATTAGAGGATTTGGTTGTCTTACAGCATTTAGACAAATTGACACAAATGGCAGCTTAATGACAGATTTAAAGCTGTCATCCTCATGGAGCGACTCCACACACAAGTTATTATCAGCAACATTAAATTGCAAAAACACTTGTAAAACCTTTGTTAAATAATATCAATTGAAATAGGTATATGCTCAAACCAATGTAAATAACAAGTCGTACAGACCAGAATACATTAAAAAAACAACAAACAAACAAACAAAAAAAACCCCAAACCCTTAGAAAGGAAAAACATACAAAGAAGAATGCTGATGTTAGGCTAAATTCTCAGGCTACGTTTCATTACTATTACTGTTACCATTTATCAAGGACTTTCAAGCAAGTTCTGATATTTCTCCCCTTTGTGTTTATAACTGCGACTGTTACATTCTTAACTCTCCTGTTCTTAGCTAAACTTGCTCTCTTGAAACCTTCTTAGTCCACATTATTTCTGGTCAGATTTGAATCAGCAAAGCAGAACATTTCCTGTCCTTGGGGGGATGAATCTATACTGGATATTAGGAGCCTGTGTCAGCACTAACAGGATGCAGACCAGGAAGCTATGCATTTTTTTTAACAGGAACTAGAACAAGAGTGGCAAAGTTTTGGCAGAATTAGAATGAAATGTTTGTACATGGAACAGAGTAAGAACTGGAACTAAAACACTTTTTATATAACTAAAATAAGGTTGCCAGCAAACTAGTTTGGTCGATTTGGAAATCATCAGGGGCTTATGAGAAAAAGCTTAAGCTCAAAAACTAGGATTTGACTGAAAGCTCTAGCTGCCTAACTAACTGGAGCCATGTCTCTGGCATGCTGAAAAAGGCTGCTTTGGTGAACTGAGAGTACAGATGAGTTATGTCTTGGAGCAACAAGCTATTGACAGTCCACTGACAAATGAATAATCTAAAGTTTGGAATCTAACAAAAATGGAGCTAGAATTAATATTGGTCAATAAGATTAAAAATTGACTCAAATTCTCATGCTGGAACACAAGGCATGCTTCTTGGGGAGTTAACAGTGCACATGAACCAAAATACAAATAGGAAGTAGCTCCGTGGTGTGGATCTAAAATAACACCAGGAGTAGCCACAAATGTGGTGCCATCTAATGTATCATAGCTCTCTGAGCTGGTCAGCACTTCCTCTCTGGACTAGCATGTTTTCATACCTCTTCTAGCAGCCACTCAAGAGTCTCCCCACAATCCAAACCTGTGACAGAGAAAGCTCGGTTGTTGGAAATTTGCTAGATGAAATAGGAAAGTGCGTCAAAAAAAGCTGACAGACCTTTTATTGGTCAGCTTTACAAGCTGGTCTTCCTGTTAATTATGGTTTTCTACTGAATGGAGTCTCTAACAGGAATAGGGGAGCATGGTACTCCATTACCTGGCCAGAAAAGTATAAAAAGCCTTATTTTTTCCATAGGCAAAAGGAACATATATTTAGCTTGAGGGATATGGAAACCAGCTTTTTTAAGAAATAAATTCCACAGCCTTTGTCATTGCTGATTTGTGACCTTGAGATCTATAAAATCATGCAGTATCTTGCTTTATGACAGCTGCAGATATATTACAACTAACATGGTAAGGGGAGCAGCCCTTTTATTATAAGCTTTTAAAAGGGAGGAGATGAAAGTTGCTGGTGAAATTGATGCTGTAGGTGCAGCAACAAAGGACAAAGCATGGCAATCACACCTACTTTTTATACTTGTGGCTTTTAGGAACTGACAGGAAAGATTACTTTTGATTTATACCTATTTCTGAGATGCAAGACCTG
This sequence comes from Haliaeetus leucocephalus, assembly GCF_000737465.1. NCBI lineage: Eukaryota > Metazoa > Chordata > Aves > Accipitriformes > Accipitridae > Haliaeetus > Haliaeetus leucocephalus. The sequence goes on from NW_010972437.1 coordinate 21,228,503, forward strand.
ATAATTATCAGGTAGTTCACCTGTGTCATGCAACACCTATGTCAAAAGCCAACAGTTAAACTACAAGGCAGAATGAACTTGTGTGTGGAGTTACCCCATGAGGACAACTTTAAACCAAGCTGGAAAATTCTGGGGATGAGACAGTGTGTTTCCCACAGCTGTTGAATAGATCTCATTTTCTTTTAACTAGAATAAACTCATGTATCTGAGGTCTCTTAAGGCCCTCTGGAATCATATTACAATGATTCCTATCATTTAATGCAGATAATCAATTCTTCTAACGCAGGTAAGAATCCTAGATGAACCTTTTACTTCTATTTGCAAAATACTGCCCCATCAGAGGTTTTGAATTTCTTTCATGCTGTAGTCTTTCCCTGCTTCTACTTTTTAACTGCATGACAAGAACTAAGAAACAAAACTTCCATGAAGATACATAGAACCTTTATGACAGAAAAGCTAGCTAAGACTTAGTGTACTGAAAATTTTTCTAAGAATCACAGCTCTCTCTGGGCAAGGAATTATAGAAAGAATTGTAAAGATGAGCTCATCATTAGCCAATTATTAAAGACAAGCCCCAAAGTTTAAGGAAATTTGAACTCTACAGGCAGAGTAGCACTGCAACTCTTTCTGCCATGATTCAGACTGTATTTAGAAATGGCAGCTTAGACCTATCTCTGTTAGTATCATACAACAAAGTAAGAAAGTACAAATCAGCTAAGTGGAAAAGGAACTGAGTTTTACCATCTTTTCCTGAATTGAACGGTTCCCAAATTATCCCCAGAAAACCCTTGGAGAGATTTAAGAAAAGCCACAAGGAAACTGTTACTGAGTCTTCAGTGCTGAGAAGTCAAAGAAGCCCAGCTGATCCAAACAAAGCATTCTTTACATGCTAACCAAAAGAGAGATTCAGCAGGTGGTCACATCGCTTAGGTTCTGTGAAAAGAAACTGAAAAGGCAGAACTACATGAAGCTGGATGTGACACGACTATTGCATTTTGCATTTGACATAATGGTATCTTCAGCCACAATGGCCAAATCCATAGCATTTTTGCTTTCCAAAGAGCATGAAGCACTGCCCTTACTTTGAAGGAAGTGGCAACTGCCACAAGACTATAATAATACCTCAGGCTTGCTTGATATAAAGATCTTTTCTAAATTTACAAGGAAATAACTTGTTGGGTTAAAACATTTGTCAAGATAAATGGTTAAACATTTTGGATCTTCCATTTACTTTGCCCATTCCCAGCTATATATACCTGTCTCTTAGCTGTCCTAAGTAAGTGGCTTGCATCCTAAATTAATTATAACTGTTAAATGGAAGAGCTAAGATCACAAACATTATCATCTACCACTCTCTTAAGACCTTTGGCAAAAGGACTGGGCAACCTTTGGGGAAAGCAGCATCTTAAGCTGTTACAGTAAGATTCAGTAACACTCTGATACTGTCTCTGAATGTAATCTATGCAAGCCAACAAGTTCAATGGGAAGCTGATAAGAAATTACTTATAGTATCTTGTAAATCCTGCCCTTCTCCATAGTTTGAAAGAGGGAGGAAGGAGAGAGTAGCAGACTTTTATTTCAAATCACAGGAAGAACATTCATCTTTTGTATGCAAGGTCTCAGGGGATACAGAATCTATCTAGCATGTTGTAAACCAGACATCAACTTCCTCCTCTTCTGAGGTGATTTGAGCCCATATCTAGTAGGAAAGTGCCCCAAATAGCAAGCCAAAGGCTATCCTATGCTAGGCAAGGGGTGTATTTACTCCTTGTTGAAGCTGATCCATTTTGCATGGAATACTATTTTCTAAAACCAGAGACAGTACAAGCAAGAGTGATCTATCTTATCTAACAGTTACAGCACACACTGAACAGTCCCTACTCTCATAAAGTTGTCACAATTTATATTGACTACACTGGTGGCATCTGTGCCTTCACAGTTCTAGCTTCCATGGGCAGGCTTACATTATCTGCTTAGCATTGTCAATCTATTTCTATGAACCAGGCATGCTTATAGGACAGTATAAATGACCAATGCTAGTTTTTAATCTATCAATTAACTTACAGTGACCCACATATGAGTTTAAGCTTCAGGTTTGCAGACTGAAGTCTTCTATTGATCTGCAGAAGGGAAAAACATGATTTTTTCCCTTACACTGTGTATATGCAGATACCACTCATTATCTGCAGAAACCAGTTCTTGAAGAGAGTTTACTTCCTTTTTCTGTTCAACTGAAATAATAGTGATCACAATGTTTCAATATGAAGTTGATTTTTACACTATACAAACTGTCCTGAGACCAACAGTTAATTTGGCATGCGCCACCAAACAGCTCACTTACGGCAACTTATGGTTTCTCAACTGGCACTAAAAGTTTTCAGAATAGTCTCCCTAACTAATCAGTTTTCATCCCTTCTCTAATTCCAATAATGTAATTGTTACTGTCCAAAGCTAAGAGCAAAGACCAAATAATCAAGTGACACTGAAAGCAGCATGAAAAAAACTGCCATGAAATCCAGCACTCAGAGACAGCAATGTCTCAGAGGGTGCTGCTTAGAATCAGACCACTAATTTCTGGGCTAATTCTACATTTTCTGTTTTGAAAGATTCCACGTTAATTTTGATGCATTCTGCACTGCTTCCGGAGAAAGGAAAGATAGTATTATGGGCCACCTTCTCCATTATGTGACCATTTCTGTAGTGATTTAAATCTGTATCAATTGCCATTTAGCATTTTGCAGATGTTTTCACAGACAGGAATCAGTATGGAAGAAAAAAGGTAGGGGTAAAGCAGGCCTTGTATGTCTTATGACCTAGTTGTAATTCCATTTAAAATGTTAGATAACTATTGCATAGAAAAAGGAAAGCCTTAAAAAAGGACAAAGGTTATAAGGGAAATAAATATAGTTATGTGAGCCAGATCAAACCAATTCATTTTCTGCTACTGAAAGTCTGATCAGAAAAAAATGAAGCTAAAGGTCTGTTGTTGCCCTTCAAGAAATCCAGCTTGAGGATGAAATTCATGCCTGAATGCAGAGGAGCAATTCTGAAAAGTCGAAGTTTGATTTATTGTTCTCTGAAAGGCAGCATAAAGCTTCTTACTAAAGATCTCAAAGTTACACAAAGGTGGTTTGTATGATTAAGGGCAATTATAGTTCCCAAGGTCTCTTAGAAGATACAGACACAGCTTGGGCTTGTTTCTTACTTACTGTAAATTTTATTTTTTCATTCTGATTAGATGGAACTTCTTAAATTAATTTGTTCAGCATTTGCATTGCAAACAAACATGATCCAGCAGTAGTACAGGCACAGATTTGCAGTATATGATATACACAGATTCTGCTCTCATCTGTGATAATGTCAAACCAAGGAAACAAGACTTGAGAAAGCCAACATATAACACTGTTCAATAAGCTGTAGTTGATCAAAAAATGTCCAGAAAAGCCATTCTTTGGCCATTCTGCTCTAGGGCAGAAAATCTATAACACAGCTTGTAAGGTCTTAAAACATGCCCCTGAAATGAAAGGGAGAAGACAAGACCAAATTAAAGCAAATGTTCACTGCTTTTCAGCAAACAATCTCTTTTAGGCTGCAAATATCAGATGAATTTAGGATTTCAGTTATTTATTTTGAGAAAATTAGTTTAGGTAGAAGGGTGGGTGGATTTGCTTGTGAGTACATAATGCAGTTCTCTTGTTCTGTAAATCAGTGTAGCTCCAATGAAATTTGGGAAAAAGCAGCATTTCTGACCCTTCAACATTATTTTAGCTGTGCCTAATCACAATGGCTTCAATTTCTAAATGAAAAATATATATGTACACACATATATATGCATATATATCTATCTACTCAAAGGTTCTTTTCTCCTTATATTGCACCTTTGCTTGCTCACATTACCCACAGTATCAGAAGTCTCAACTCAGAACCTCCTGGGTCTTGGTAATTATTTCAATTTTTATTTTAATGTGGTGCTTCTCTTTTATTTTTATGGTTTTCCAGAAGTAACTCATAATGAAATAACAAAATTTGGGAACTGAGGAGAAGCTTGGGCTGCGGGCTTGCAGTGTCTGATAGAGTCCCAAACTTATACTTTGGCCAAGGTACATTACTTTTGCAGACTGAGGACCCACAAACCAGTACAGCTCCTCCCAAGCTTTTTCAAAGGAATAGGAGGCTTAATGTAAATTGCATCAGAAGATAAAAAGATATTTATTTTTGATTTACAATTTATTGAGTTAACAGTTTGAATATTAATTAACCTATTAACATGTTGAACAGTAAATTGCTATTACTGACATAAATAGGTTCTAGCAAATAGTCTTTTCTAAAAAGTTAATCTCTGACTCTTTTGACAGATCCTAGAGTATGTGTTACTCTTCACTGAAAAGATAAAAGACAATACAGAAGCCAGAATGTTATGGGATACAATGCATGCTTATTTTGCAATTACTTTCCTTAATCCCCTAATGTAAAGAATATTGTACTCGTATTGATTTAACATGAAAAAAAAAAGGAGAGGGTGTTTGTAGACTGTATTAGGTTATCAACCACAAGTAATATGTCTTTTCTAGAGAAGAATGCTGTGTAAACTAACATGTGAACATTCAGCTCAATACTGAAAATGTTCTCAAATGCAGCAATATTATCACATGACTGTATTATATTCTTAACAAGCTCTATAACTGAGAATAAGGTAATGGCATAACAATATGATACTTACATTAGCATATGCATAGACACACAAACTTCCTCATAAACTTCACTGGTGGAACAAGTTCCTACAGGTTTCCTACAATACCCACTTTACCCACTTTTTTGAGGCTTTCACCTCTGGGTTGAAATACAGCAACTAATGAACAATGAAGTGTTATATTGTGTAAGTTTAGGGAGTAAAGAATCTGTAGCAAAGTGCAGCTGAAGAGGAATTTTGGTAGACAAAATTTGTAGCCATTTGTTTCACCATCCAAACCACTTCATATAGAACTTGGATTTCCAGAAGAGATTTTCCATTCAACTTCACATTCAGGCCTTCTTTAATTTGACATTTGACAGCATGATAATGCAAAGTTATGTTGTAGGTGCAAGAAAAGTCTGATTTTTTTAGCCAATGAGTCATATCAGAGTTAATTCTAGAAGGTGTGCCATTGATGAATAGGTAAAATACTACCATAACAATAACTAACTTTATTACAAAGTTCAGGTCCCAAGATCCCTCTTATGAATTGTGAGGTGCTTGAGAAAAAATATGTTTCTATTGCCACTTAAACAGTAAAGGGGCATAAAAGCTCTCAAATGTTTGCAGTAGATGTTGTGATTAAACATGGAAGAGAGAAAACTGCATTAATAACAATGAAGATAGCAGACTAAATATGAAGGGCTTTTGTGGTGTAAGAATATGTTTGTATAAAAAAAAGCTCTGATTTAATTTGCAGAAGGACATTTTAACCTCGTTCTAAGTTACATCAACTTAATTAGAGATTGTAGACAAAAGTAGGTACTTAAAAATTATGTTATTTTAATTGACAGATCTTCTTCTTTCTGAAGTATTGCTCCCACACTGCCAGAATGCTGGTTGCTAACAAAGCCAGAAATTTGCATTATTAATTTAATATATTTGTCATTAATTGAATCTGGAAAATTTGGTTAAAAAATAAGGGACAGAAGATCTGTTAGCATGAATTTTTTTCAAGCATGCTCAAATCTCTAACAGCAGCTATTCAACAAGGTAGCACTGTTGAACTCAGTGAGCTAAATTCTCAATAATGTTAGCTGCCTTATTATTCTGGAAAAATCCCCTGCCTTATTTATTTCTGGAATAATTCCAGTTTTTACATAACTGGCTTTGGTGTGATAATGATAATCACATTCAACTTTATCTGTAAAAGCCTGAAGTACACCTTCTACCCTACGTATGGCTGGTAAAGCCTTAGTTAATGTATCTGTTTCAGCAGTGCACCTCAGGAACCGTGGGCCAGCTGAAGGGAGTCCAAAGAAGAAAAGGGACTGACTGGCAATTAGGAAACATGACCTGTAAAAAACAGCTGAAAAAACAGGTGTTATCTGAAGGAAGAAAAGAATTCTGAGGACTGAAAAAATAATGATTTTTGAATATTTAGCAGATAGATGCAAAAAGGAAAAAAAAAAATCTGATTGCTATGTCCAGTATGCAACTAATTAATATGCTTAAACTGCAGTAAGTGACATTTAAGGTAAATGTTGTTGATTTTTTTCTTATGATAAAGTAATCCAATGTTTTAAATAAACTGTTATGATGATACCGCAATCTTAACTGCATTAAAAAAAGTTACATGCCAAAAATTATATATGTATAACTGATCTTGCCTTTGGGGCATGGAATAAGACAACCTGATTTGTTATGACTCTCTGTAGATTTTTTTATTTTCTTTTGATTCTTGGCTATCAAGATATTTACAATAAACTTAGCTCCTTCTGTAAAGGCTCCAAGATCAGGCCCTAAATCCGTCATGCTGTTGATAATCATGGTGATCAGAAGTGTAACACTTGTAAAACTGGAATGTGAAATCCTTACCTCACAAAATGTCAGTGAGAATCTCCTTAAAAATGACCTTGCGATATGATCCCGACAAATCCCAGCTGTATCTGAAATGGAAAGGTGATTTGATAGTGAACTTTATTTTAGTGTGGTGACTTCCTGCTGTTTGTAACAAAAACAAAGTGCATGATGTAGTCAAAATACCATGAAGTCCTACAAGGCCAAAACCACAGTCGTATTTCATTTACTATTGTTTGTTTCCGATATATTTTAGTTTTCTGCTTTGTGGTTTCTGAACGCTGAAATTCATAAATCATGGCAAGGTCAGCATCATTCTCTTAAGTATACAAATAATTTGTATAATGCAGTTCTTGTTAGGCTATCCACACCCAAAGAGAAAATCATCTTTCACTAACTTATTTTTATTTTAGAACAAACTCTGTTTGAGTGCACACTGTGTACATGTACCTCTTCTGATAAATTGTCTGAGCCTAGATTAACTCTGACAGCTGAGCTCTGCACATGCAAAAATGTTGTATTTTGAGAACAAAAAGGACATCACAGCATTCTAGATAATGCAATAGTTTTTTTTCTGTTTTCCCCAACTAGCTTTCTTCTGTTCTCCCCAGTTTTACACTAGCATTCATTTTGATCAAAAAATGGTTTAAAAAGTAGGATAAAAAATACAGTGGCTTTGGACTGAATAAATTAATAAAAATTTACAGGTCTGGTTACCTTCACTGAACCACTGCTGCACAGGTGCTACAAGGGACTGGCCATGTGTAACTTAAGAACTTCTTCAGAGAGGGACAAAACCTCCCTGCTGCTTTAACTTGTTCTTATGTTGCTGACTCAGCCTCAGTGCTGGAGATGTGGCAGGACCACTTCTTCCTCCACTTACCCCTGATTTCTTTGTAGTTATTACTGGCAACAGTTCCTGTCTCAGTCTCTTGTAAACTGAGGCTGGGGGAAAAGTTGTGAATCAGGTACCTGTCCTGCAGCTGTCCCTCATCAGCATTCAGGTATCAGCAGAGAAGAGAATCTGCCTCTTATTTCTGTTATTGCCAGAAATTGCAAATGACATCACTAAATCTGCAAAGACTGACTTCCTAGGTAGCACCGATTCCCTTGCAATTCATGATCCTCCCTCTAAGTTTCTCATTAGTTTATATACCTTTCTTTTGACCCCTGAGACTACTATTACATGCTCCCTGCAGGAATGGGGAGTTCCTTCTGTCCACCATTTGCAGCCTGCTAAACCTTATAGTTCCTCAAATAAATTTTTCCTGAACTGGCTCCTTACCTTGCCCCTCCTGTAGTCACTTGTGTGAAGAAAAATAGGCCAGAGATGCTATAAAACACTGTCTAAAAGGAAACTGGCTACGCAGATGGTGGTTTTACACAAACACTCTATTGGCATAAGTGACAAACATGGAGGCCAGGGCAACTGCCAGTCCCATCTAGCATGAATTTATCAGAAAGAAGAGGGAGATAACAGTGTTAGCCTCTCTCCCCTCAGCAGTGATAGATATGGTAATCCAAGGGATCAGATCAATAGATCCCACAAAGTTCACACAGCTCCCCTCTTCCATGCAGCACTTGAGCTAGGTTTGATGATCTACTACACATCTTACTAGGAATGGGTCTACCACCATCTTTTCCATTTAATTCCTTATATACATCTCCTTGATTGTCAATTACTTCCACAATAAATAAAAAAAAGGAAAAAAAAAATTGAATAGAGCTCTATATCTGGGTTTTACATCTTTCCCCTCACTAGTTTCTAGAACTAATTTCAGCTAACTCTTATTTCAGCTAACCATCTTTCTAGAATACATCTCTACTTACAAAATAGAACTGCTCAGAAGGAAAGTATGAGTCCTAATCCTTGCAAAGAAAAAAACATTTGCGGCTCAGTCATCCTACCACACTTACTGTTGTTCCTGACTCTGGCAGTGACACACAGTGCCCTGTTACACTCTTAGTGGGCTAGAAACTAAATGCATCAAAAATACTGCCCCTATCTCTAAGAATTTGCAGTTTAAAATATTATGGCATGATAAAGCAACAGCTGGAGATAATTTTTTCCATCTCTGCTGAAATCTTACTTGTTTAGAAAGTGAATGTTTATTGCCTGCAAAGCACTTAGAATAAAATAAATGCAACATAAATGACAATGAAAAGGAATTTTCTCCCCTAAATTGTTCTATAGAATTTTTCTTCCTAAAGAACTGAAGCAAAAATATATCTGTAACCATGGAGATTATACCAGGCAACATGCATAATAATTCAAAATGCGGCATCAGACAAATGTTCTTTGTCATGACTGGATTACTACAAAGAAGTCGGTTTCCCCTAAACAGTTTGCAGAAGCAGGATAGGTGTGGTTAATTTCTCAACCCTCTTTTTTGCAAGGGGGAAGGGGAATTGTCAGCACTCTGGTATGGGCAGCAGACTGATAATTGTGTTCTGTTTGAAAAGACCCAGCTTCCCAGGTTCTTGGTAGTTTCACCTCATAGATGTGATTTACTGAAAATACTTATCTTCTGTGAATAGTCACATCAGAGCAACTGGTCCCACCACATTGCTGGCACAACATGAAAGATGGCCATGGACACATGTAGTTACAGAATAAACAGGAAACAGTTCTAATTAATGTTTACTTGTTTGGTTTTGGAGGGGTTTTTTAGGACTATATACAAATGCACAAGATCTGTCTTAAAAACAATTCATGCACAGTCCTAGAAATACCAAGATTTGGGTCATTTGAGTGTTAGCTATAAAACAACATTCCCTCACATTTGGCGATATTTCTTTCTCTGATTATTCCTTCTCTGCATGGATGGCATCAAACAGTAAATAGCTCTCAGTCTGCCAGGTTCTAATGCAGGATGAATATTGATGCGATTCTTGATACGATACAATCTATAACGCAGAGAGGAAGAATTACTGCAATCAGGACCTTTCCTAACAAACAAATCCAAAAAGAGAAAGTCACTTTTCCACCTAAGGCATTAACTGTTTTGCAGTTGCTTGAGTTAGGAGGAGAAACTGATGATGAGGCAAGGATGATGTCAATCCTGTTTACTTACAATGTAGAAAACTTGGTTTCCTTCAATATGTGGGAAATTCAGAAGATATTTCCTTTTTATGCTGTCCTGAAGTACTCAGCTGTTTCTCAGAGCTACACACCTACTTTTTTCTGCCTCTGTAACTTCTTTTTTCCAATTCCTGGCATTTTTTGCCAACCCTGAAATTACAGATTATAGTAAATCTCTTTTGAAGTCCTCCTCCTCATTTTGTTTTGGCAATAGGCTATTGTTTCACCTGTCACTTTTATGAAGCTGGATTGCTTTTTTTTCTTTTTCCCATTTATTTTAAGTGACAGGCCTTTTTTATGCTCTCCCAACTTCAAAATACAATTTCACCCAGCCGTCAATGGATAGAGGTAGAAGGTAATTAATTCTTTCCCTTTCTCTTCTGTGAGTGGCTACAAAGAGGCCCAATGTGAAAGCAGGAGTTAACACAGCTACTTAACCTATTACTTCTGTCGCAGAAGGTCTGAACCTCCAGAGATCAGTGGCAATAATGATTTCTATGGTTTCCCAAAGTGGGTGTTATCATGCAAAGCACTGTTTTTCTAGAAGGAAGGATTTTACCCGAGATATTCACTCTAACTTCAGTGTGTGTAATTTAAATAGGTCAACATTTAAATCCAGAAAAATTAACCAAATTAAAGCAGAGAGAAAAGGTATGTTTTCTTTGCTAACTGGCAAGACACCTATGCCTGACTGTGCGATTAGTAACATTAGAATTGGCCAGAGAGAATTTGGATCTGGGGACTGATAAAGATTTGAAGAAAGAATTGCAGTAAATATAGCAATAGCCATTTTTTTTCCCCTGAGCAGTTAAAACTGCTCTGTGCTGCACACACACGACAGCATTGCAGCACAAAGATTTAATAAAATAAAACAGCACCCTCAGCACCTAACGAGGAGAACCAGGGACAGTTCCATTCCTTTACCTTCTGATCTCAGAATTACTGATTTCTGCATCCATCAGTAGAATGTGCACTAAAATATGTGATGTATTTAAGACGGAGCCCTTCCTGACTTTCTTTGGGTCAAAACAGAGCCTGTAGGGTCTATGGGCTCAGCCTCCCAGCGGGGCTCCCTACAGGACTCTGGGGGGGAACCAGCCTTACAGCAGCTCCCCACAGGCCCCTTCCCCTCACACACAGAAGCAGCACTGGGGTGGGCAGCCCTTTCCCGCCGCTCTTTGGCTGCTCCCGTAGCACGACCGGATCCCTCTCAGCAGCCCGAAAACACCTCCACACGCTCCGCCGACAACCGCTGTGCCCGGGACGTGCCCCCACCGTGGGCCACGGACCCCCGCAGACCCCCCCGCTCCCGCTCCCTCTCGCCTCAGCGCCAACCGCCGCCACCGCCGCCACCAC
>NW_010972437.1:21239668-21285112 GCF_000737465.1 Haliaeetus leucocephalus
GGCGGCGGCGGTTAAAGCGGAGCCCGGCGCCGGGCTGGAGCCGCAGCGCGGAGCCGGGTCTTAGCCCCCAGGTGAGAGGGACGGACGGACGGACGGACATGCCTCGGAGTCACCCTGGGTCCCCCCGTCGTCCCCCGCCCCGGGTTGTGGGGAACTCGGCTGTCCCGGCCCCGCTCCCTCCGTGAGGGTGAGGGGAGGCGAGAGCCGCCGGGTCGTGGCCGCGGCCTGAGCGGGCCTGGGCCCGCCGGCCGGGGGATGTGGCTGAGCCCCCTCCTTCCCGTTCACCCTCGTCCTGTGGAGGAGGGGGGGGAGCGGGGCAGCCTCCTTCCTCCCCGGTGTGTGGGGCGAGGAGAGCCCGGCGGCTTCCCCTGCCCCGGGACGCGGTTCCTCGGCCGCGGGAAGCTTTGGGGGCGTGGGGGAAGCGGTGCCTCGCGTGTAGCCTGTGTCCCTCGGGCCTGCGTGGGAGCCGGAATGGGAGATGAGGCTCCGCTGCAGCCCCTCTCTCGTGGGTCTGGCTACTTCTGCTGCGTCCCGGCGGCGTTGGGGCTGAGGTGGAGTTCGCGGAGCTGGGTGATTGCTGCGGCTTGTATCTACAAGTGGGGCTCGGGGGAGGGGAAGGGTGAGGAGAAGCTGGCCTTGAGTCTTAGTTTCTCTGGTGAATTCCTTCTGTGCAGGCTTCTCTGCCTTCCCGTTGCTGCCCTGGGATAAGTGATAACGTTTCATCTCTGCGAGCTAAGCGGAGGGGTTGAGGTGCTGTTGGTCTCAGCTGATCCAGGAGTTTCTGAGGGATCTTGTCTTATCTGGCTGGGCTCTGTACGTGCTGCTCTTTATTCTCCCTACAGCCTAACCGGTGTATATCTTGTAGGAGGAGAAGGGTGGTGCCCGAGTGTGACCTTACCTGGAGAAGGGCAGGGAGAGAGGTGGTGAGACAGAGCAGCCCAGTCATGCTTCCTGAACAGCCGCTGGAGGCCTAACTCGTCTTTCTGCTGGAGTCCTGTTGAATCAATTCAGATCCTAGAACAGGAGACTTAGTCTTGACTACCCTGGGTGTTTTTATGGGGGAAAGGGAGCAGGGAGACTGTACCTGCACTAGGACCAGCCTTACCTTTTTCAGAGCTTAAGTCTGCAGTTTGGGTAGCTTTTTGTTTGTTGAACTGTCCAAACATTACTTGTGTGGTTTCCAAGATCCTTGTTTCTCTTGTGAGGGGGAGGGAAGTGCCTGTCTGTTCAAGGGCATCTTCAGAGCTGTGATTTTCAGGAAAAGCTGTCTTTTTTTTTTTTTTTAAGATACCTTAAACTGTCCCCACACCCCCCTGCCCCAAACTGAAGTTATCAAAGCTGAGAGAAGGAAATAACAACTGGGAACCAGTCTTGTGGTTCTTGCAAGTGAGTTGCTTGAAGGCTGAAAATAACTTTATTGTAGAGAATTTAATAGCAACAGCTCAATCTTACTTGGTAATAGCATCTTTACAGCTTATTCCGTTATAGCAGACTTGTTAAAAGTTTTATCTACAGCTTTAATCACTTCTGGCCCCTGTTTATGGAACTTAGATTTTTGCTTATGATCAGATGATACCAATTTACCATGGTAAAAGTTTTTGCATTTACTTCCTGTATTAAATATTTTAAGAAATAGAGAAGCTTTCAGACTACTCCTGTAAATAAGTTTCCTATATTTGATTTTTAGTAGTAAATTGTTGTACACCTCTTTTGGAGTAGGCCAACTTGATTTTGTTTTGCATGCCTGGAGAAAAGTGAAGCTGACCTATTTTCACTGGGGTTATGTATATGCTGCAGAGGAATGTCTAGTTTAAAGATTTAGCTGGAATGCTTTACAAAAACTCTAAACTGAAAGCTTAATTTGACCAGACAATACCTTTTCTAAGTCACCCTTTAAAACTCTCAAACTTGTCTCTAATTGTCAGTGCAGTGGTACTGGATATCTGGGTAGAAGAGCAGTTGAGACATTTTGATCAAATGTAGGCAGTACTAATGGGACACTGCCTAGACAACTTGGATGTGTATGCTGAAATCCTGGGTGATATATAGGCCCTGTGATCTAATGCTGCTTTCAGGCTTTAAGTTTTTTCAGCTGCAACTTAACTAATTAAGAACCAAATGTTACTTAACCAAATGCTGGAGAAAATGGCTTGCTTCTCAGGGAAGTGTTGTGGTCCAGGCTTCATAAGCAACAGAAGTGTCCTGTGAACAGAGCAGAAGTGGCCAAGTGATGTAGCAGAACAAGCTGTAACGTCATGATCTGGGACTCAGGTTCATAGTTTGTTCTTGTCCTGTTGCTTTGTAAACTCTGTTCACTTTCCATGCAGTGGATACTGGCACTTTACCTTGATAATTTCTTATTAACTAGATTCAAACTCCATGTGACTAAGTGACTTGCTTTCTATTACACAATGAATTCATCTGAATTAGTGGCCTCTCAGCAGAGGTACTGAAGGAGCCTGTTTCTCATGACAGATGGGCAGTAAGCACTCATGGGAATGCAAGTGCATAGCAGTATTAAGACGAACAAACAGTGCCTAAGGTCACTAGATGTCTTGTGCCTGGAGCAAAAAGCTCAGGATGGGAGTAGTGGTCTCTGGGGGTTTGAGTGAAAAGCAGTGGCTGGGAAGGCCACAGAAGTAGATAAACGTGGGTGCTTGCTCCTTTTCACACCCTGTGTGCCTGACTTCAAGTAACTTTTGCGTGATTGACTTACAAAAGATGCTGATCCTGGTTATCAGCCAGGTTGGATAGCAACTATATTCTCAAACTCTTCTTCTGTCTTGACTTGGAAGTAATCTCCTGCTGATAAAAACCTTCAGTTCTTTAGGTTTTCTTTCTTCATCCACCTTCTACCCCTATGTCTCTGGTAACTATTCTGCACCACCATTGAGCAGTGTTGATAAGGTTCCATTACTTGTTACCTGCTACTGTGTGGAGTGGAAAGGTCAGAAACAGGCTTGTCTGTTTCACTCTCCTAGTGGTAATAATCAATTTTGTGACTTTTGTTCTATGATACAGTTGATACCTGCCTCTTGATAAGAGGCTATGGAGCAGATATTAAAAAAGTATTTGTTAATAGCTGCCAAAGAGCAATCATTTTGTTGGTAGCTCCTTTTAGCCCATTAAACGGGACTAAGCAACTTTCATCCATGCCTGCCCCAGAAATATCAAGTTGTCTTGTCATTTAAGCAAGATAAGTCTATATAACTCATGCTTCGTCTCTTCGTGTTCTTCCAAATACTGCTTTAATAGTAATATTAGAGGATCTGTTTTGTCTCTTGTGCTTGAGATGTGCAAATGTGGTTTTTAAGACCTGTCAAAATGAGAGTCATGAAGTCATGTAATACGAGAATGTTATTTAGGCTGCTGTGTAAGTAGCTAATTGAATCTTTGAGGTGACAAAGTGCTTGCTTAGAACAGTCACTTTCAACTGTTTTATATGAGACCCTGAGCCCATAGCCTTCCTAATACTTGCCAAAGTGGCTGAGAAAGGAGCAAATAATGGTTGATTATGGGAATGAGACTTAATGGAAATGCAGTCCTGATTAGGAATCTTTGCAGGATCACAAGTCAAAGACCAAAAAATCAGTCCTGGATTATAAGTGGTTGTTAAAGCCTTAATCCTGTCAACTGTTACTTTGTGAATTAGTGTTGCTGTCAGTTGATGTGATCAGTATGAAATACTTCAGGCCACTAGAAGTGTAACAAAACTGGAGTTTTTAATATGTTCTTCTTAAATTTGGAATGCGGCAGAACTAACCTGAAGTCCAAGTGTAGAACTGGGAAGCTGAGAACATGTGGAGTTATCCAGGTGCTGTTATTTCTCTGGTTTCTAACTCTCTATATGTGTCTTACATATAGTGAAGAAGATCATTCTTCAGAAGAGTACTGGAGACCTAGACTTAGCCCCAGCTTTGGGCATGGTTTTGTTCATGTAGGTGGACATGTTAAAGAATGTTTCTAATTGAGATTTAATATTGATAATGGGGGTTTTTGCAAGCTAGTGGCTTAAATCACAGGTTTAACAAAAAAATCCTACCTTACAGATAAGACTATTATAGAGTACTGCATTACAGGATAATACTCAAAACACGACAAAGGACTTTAAAAGTTTAATTGTAGGAGCTACCTGAACTCTGGACTCCATGTTGCAGAACACTAACTAAAGTGGCTTTTTTTTTTAAAGGAGTTTGTTTGTAAGGTTAGTGCTACCCTGCTTAGCAGGGCACTGTCTTGGGCACCACTCTAAAGCAGACATTTAACAAGTCAAGTGTTTTTTAGATCAAGCTGCATGTCAGTTGCCTCAGCTTTCCAGAAAAGAGGTGATTTTGCTAATTGGGGAAGCTGCTCCCTGGTTAGAATGAACTAATTCTCAAGTATGTAGTGATCTCTGATACAGCCTTTGTATTTAAACTGCTGCTGCAGTAAGAAACTCCTCCCCATGATGGTACTCTTCTGCTACTTGGTGTTCTTGGAGTACTGTGAGATCCCATTTTGAGTAGGTAAGGAATTCTCATTAGTGTAGTCACCAAGAAGTCTCACTGACTGACTTTTATGGCAGCCTTCTGCTTTTATCTACCATATCATGAAATAGGCTAGCCAAGCAATTTAAGGAAATGGTCTTTCAAAAGGCAGAAATGTGTGCTTTTAACTGGTGCTATTTCTCATTCTACTTTCTCATTTTCAAAACATGTTTTAGGAAGCAATTTAATTTTTTAAACAATTCTGCAAGCTCACTGAGAATTTATGTTGAAGTTTTGCCTCATAAGGCAAACTAAAATCAAGGTAGGTTTTATGGGTTTAATCTGTTCTGAAGCTATAATGGAAAGAAACTAATTAAAAAAATTATTAGACATAAGTAGGCTGATCAGTGGTGATACTGTACATCTTTATCTTCATTTAGTTTGTAAAACCAGGATCAAGCAGTGATCTTGTCCAATGTCCCTCTCCTTAGGTATGTCCAATGTCCCTGTCTTCTAATGGTAGCTATGATCTGATGAGCATGCCTCCTATTATACTCTTGTAAATAAATATTAGTTAAGGTTTCTACTTAAGTGTTAGTCATGAAGGACTTGCTGTAAGTTATTTTTTTTTTAGGTCTGCTGTCCTACTTGTGCAAGTTGTCAAAAAGGCCTTTCACTTCCAAAGACTCCCCTGGTCAAATAAGATTTGTAGCAACTGTGTTGCTGGGGCACAGACTTGAGTTGTAGAGTTGCTGAGGCTGGAAGACACTTCTGGAGACTGTCTAGTCCAGCCCTCTTGCTGACTCTGCTAAACCTGACCCATAAACTGGCTTGTCATCTGTTGCTAGGTAGAGGTTCATGCATACCTGCTTTTCTCATGGGAAGGGCAACTCTCCTGCTTTGCCTTCCTGGCCTGTCTGTCCTAAAGAGCCTGTAGCCATCTACTGCAGCACTCTTAACTGTGAGAGCTATCCTAGATCATGTGTGTGATTGCAGTGAGGTTATGACCCCTGCAGCTACACACAGACCCCCAGCATCTCCTGTTTGTTCCCTGTGCTGCGTGCATTAGTGTACAGAAGCACCCTGTTGTGCTGATTTCCCAGGAAAGGCATGAGAGCTATGAGAAGCTGGCTATGTATCAGAATAGTAGTGTTTTATTCTGATAATGTGCTCTGTGGAGGGAGGAAGTGTCTCAAAGAGCACACAAGGATAAAGGTATAGTTTATATTCTGCATTGGTTCTGTATTTTCATGTGACCTGTCACTTGCTAGGTCATAAAGGGAAGTGTCCTGAACTAAATGTGTCCTAATTTCTCTGTGTTGAAGTCAAGTGGTTCTGAGTTAACAGTCTGCCACCCAAAACCGGAGTTATCAACAAGTGTGTTATACTGTGCCACTCTTCCTTTTATAGCACTCTGGAGGCTCTGTGGTTGGAGAGCATGTGTTTGGCTGTAAATGCTTTTATAGTGGTAGGCAGAGCATTCTCTTCGAGGGAGACCAAGGATAACACTTCTCCCATAAGGGAAACTCTCCACAGCTTTTTAGTTTTATTAACTTTATACTTACAGTAGGGATACTGAAATTGCATGTGACCCCTGTACTGGTGTAATAATCCAGTTTTGATTTAAAAATAGAAATACTGCTTTTGGCTTTGATATAAAATATATGAATACAGTAAACTAGAAAACTACATGCCTTTTTGTTATTGAAAACATCTGTTCTTAGTCCAGTAGAAAGGTAGCTTCTTGTATGTGCAGAACACCTTGGTATGGTATTTGCTTTTCCTGACTGGGGAAACTGGAGTGAGGAAATCTGTTTAAAGGTGGCTTAATGCAGCAGCTGTTATGGATAACTAGTAGTTATCTGAAGTACTAGATGTCACTATTGCTGCTTTGTGTGATGCAATGTGGCAGTACACCCCCCTCCGCTGACGGGAAATGAAACTTCTCCAGGCAGGGAGGAGGGGGGGGGAATAACAAAACCAACAAACCCTGGAGGCTGCAGGTTGAAAATTGAACTGACCAGTCGAGGTGTGCCAGGTACACTGAAGTGACCTTTTGGCCAATGGGGATTAAAATGACCACAGGTCAGATTCGACAAGGGTGTAAACGGGGTCCCGCCGGGGGACATTTTGGGAAAGTCAGTCCTCCTTGGAGCAGCGGGTCTGCAGCTGGGGACTCCCCCTTGGGTCGGGATGCTGCCCGAGGTAACTCCTGCAGGTTGAGAGCCCTTATCTTTTAGGTGAGCGATATGTACATTTTGAGTCATTTTAAAACTGAAGAGTTCTTAAGTCGGCTGTGTAGTACTGATTCCCCTGACATCATTGAGCCTGTGGTTTACAAATGTTACTGGAGTTCTAACTAACTTTTTACTGAAGAATAAATCTGAGTTTTTAACACCTGTTGGATTCGATTGTGTGTGCCTCTAACA
The DNA here is from genome assembly GCF_000737465.1 of Haliaeetus leucocephalus. NCBI lineage: Eukaryota > Metazoa > Chordata > Aves > Accipitriformes > Accipitridae > Haliaeetus > Haliaeetus leucocephalus. Next base: position 21,246,564 of record NW_010972437.1, read on the forward strand.
TGCAAATGCATTGATTGAAAGATGGGGAAAAGGTTCAGTGCTTGGCACTTTTGTGGTGTGCCTGATTGAGGGAGCTTAGTGACTCATGGTATACATCTGTGAACCCTTCAGTTAAGTGCTTAAAATAGTGGAAGTACCTTCAGAGTCTACAGGGAGATGATTCCCCAGTGCCTCTGGGGAGGTGAGACTCCATAACTCAGAGCAGGGGTTTATTACTTGCCTACCTCCATCAAATGCGAGCACAACAGGGGCTTACATTTCCCCAAATGGAGATGTGAATATGAGATGTTAACTTCTGTTTAGGAGCAAGGAATATAATTGTATGGGCAGACATACAAGACAGTCGCTTCTGCTGGTAGTACCCAAGCCAAACCAAATAGTGTTTGGTCTTCTAATTTATCCCAGTTCACTGGGGAAACTGGAGACAGCATGATCTAGTGAGATCCATCTTCTGGGGGAGCAGTGGTAGCAGCTTGTGACCTGTCTGTCTGCAGGGTCTTGTGCCATATTTGCAAGACCAGTGGGCTAGCTCTTACAGCTCAAGCACTGGGGAAGGATGAGGGGAGGAGACTTGGCTGGGTAACATTTGGTGAGAGCTGAAGAATTAAATCCTGCAACTCTGTAGCATGCTTATGGCTGAATTGGTATTTGTTAAAATTTGCTAGATCAATGTTAGTGGCAACTTCTTTGTTGATTATACAGCTGCAGGTTATCCACTGAAGTAACTGAAACTGTGTTGTAATCTTGTACTGCTGTAGGATTTGAATCTTGGGTTATTTTGAACTTGTGTGCCACTTAAGACATTGCCTAAGCACAGATATTTGACTTGTCTGTTGTATTTGTTATACTCCCAGAGATCAGATAAAAAAATCAGTATTAGATTAACCATCTGAAGCATGTTCTTATCTCTTGGCAGTGGTTTAGTGGACTTGGTGTACGCTGTGTGTCACAGATGAGCATGCTTCTGCATGGATGAGATTTCAAAGGAAGCATAGTTGAAATATGCTTTGCAAATCAATGGGAATGAGGCTGTTGTATGACTCAGTTGCCCAAGTGTCATTTTTCTGGTGTAAGCCTAATTGACTAGTGTGAGAAATGGTGTCATAATTCACCTGAAGTAATTAGGCAGCTAGACAATTACACCATAGTGACAAACTCTTAGCATAGTAATACTGATTAATGGTATTAGCTCAGTCTTTGTGCTTGTAGAAGACTTCTACCGGGTTTCCTAGCAAGTTCTTGCTAGGGTAGAGTGGTGTGGTAGATCCTTCTCTTCTGTAGTCTGTCTGCAATGTGTCTTCTGGGCTTTAGTACTAGACCTGGAGGCTTTCTGAAAATACTCGGAGAGGTCTGGCTAGGTATCTCCCTACAGAAGAAGTGTTTTTAGCTGTAATGGCACTAGTCTTATGACTGCCACTTCAGGTAACACTATCTTGTTGAAATAAGGAATCTATTCTGCTTGGTGCTCTGTACAATCTGCTAGTTGCTCTGCAGTGAATAATATGGAAAATGGGATGGTGGTTTCTTATTTTTTTCCCCATAAAACTATATAACTCTGATGCTTCTGTGTGCTATCTGTGAAACGAGGCAATTTTAATAACTGTATTGCATTGACCTGTAACTACCTCTAAATACTAAACCTTTTGTGCTAGAGTTTAGGGGGACTGCGATGGACTGGGACCTTTCCTGAGGTACCTCACCTCTCAGGAGAAACTTCACTTTAGGGTGGTGTTGCATGCCCCCATTGTGGGGGTGAGTAATGTTTGTGAGCCTGATGCACCTGCCACCTCTTCTGGTGAAGAGAAGTGACCCTACTAGTTAGGGAAGGGAAGCAGCATGTTTTGTGCTTATCTAGTTCATCACTGTTGACATGGGGACAGATACCTGTGTGACAGGATGCTACTATAACGTAGCAGAGCTGGTGGGTTGTACCCAATGAAGCAAGAAGTGTGCAAGGCTACTATTAGAATCTAAAAGGACAGGTATAATATTAAAACTGCAGTTCTACCATACTGTTAATATCAGAGGTGCACACCAAAGGCTTTTGACATTTTCTACAGTTGAAGACCAGAACAGGTAAGAAACATACTAAACATGGCCCCAGTTGCTGCACAGCTTCTGTGGACTTAAAAGGACACTTTCACTTTGATTAGTTCAGAGTGCAAAAGTGAATGGAGTAACCCAACTCTAAAAGGCAGAGTATTCTATAGACACTGCTTTAAATTGTTTTTCAAAGGTTCTCAAGTGTGGTAGCCTCTTAATCCTCAAAGATGCCTGTTGTGCAAATTCCTTACTGTTCTCACTGGCAGTGTTGTGGGGACCAAACTGCTTGGGTACTTAATCAGGAGGGATAATTCTAGATCTCTCTGCCTTGTTGCTCTTATCTCTTCCTTGTGTGTTCGTCAGTGTCGTTGGAGCTGATGCTGCATCCAAGACAGAAATTCAGGCTTCCAAATAGTGATGATATCCTGAAGGCACAGAGGCACAGTATCATGTTAGGTCTCTCTCTGTGCCTTGGTAGAGTCATGAGTTGCACTTTCTGACACTGTAGCAGCATGAATACAAACTGAGCAATGTTACAGTTGACTTTGTTAACACAGATTTTTATGGTACTCTCCCTAGAAAAGTTGATGCATGCTGGAGTATTGGCAGTTTTCCCACCATTATGTTGTCTCTGTTTCTTCTGATCACCATTTGGATCTATAAGGAATCCTGTAGGGGAAACTGCCAGTTCATCTCCTTCCTCCATGAGGAAGTCTGGGTAGAGATGACTTGCCTCGTGACTGTAGGGGTAGAGCACTCTGTACACTAATTTCGTGCATCATATCCTAGAGAAGTTGACCTTGCGAATAGTATCGTTCAGTAGATAAAGTGGAACAGCAGTGGAGAAGACCATTAGCTTCTGTTCTTGCAGGTGTTTGCAATGCTTTGTATGCATTCAGTATGTCTGAATTTAGTACAGACATACCTGGATTAGTGTCATTGACATTAGTTTCTAAGAACCACTTACATAGGTGACTAGCAGATTGCAGTTGTACAAATGCATTACTGCACAACCAGGTAGCTGCATTTCCACTTACTGGGCTCAATTTTCAGATAAGCTATGTGTTTTCTTTAAGCAGGAATCAACTTGATATCACAGTATAGTCTTAGCTTGGTAGTAAATTGGAAAGGCTCTTGTGTAACTCTCTCCTCTTATTATAATAGTGTCTTTAATGCTGCCTTCCATAATTCCTCCCTCTGTTGTTGAATGGTCTTTGTAGTCATAAAGGCTAAGGGGGGAAAAAACAGGCACTGCTTTATTGGGCTGGGAAATGGAGATGCCTACCTAAACACTCTGTGCCTGTGACAAAAATAGAATAGTTGTAATGAAATGGGCATTTTTTTACAGATCTGTGTAAAGATGCCCCAAGACCAAAATGAAGTACCAGAAATAAGGCTTTCGTTCCAGTGTCTATATTCAAGCTCTAATTAAGATGACTTGCGAGGCTTTATGGACTGTGTGTGGCTGCAGTACTGTGTTGGGATGCCTACATGCAATGATAATCTCTTGATACAGTTGTTACCTGGCTGATAAGAGTATTAACTTTGTCATGACCTTTGCAACCTTATTTAGTCAAACATTGATATAAGTGATTTTTTTTTTTGGGTGCTGCAGTACCTTAAAAGTACTGTTTAAGGGCAGTTCTTTCTCTTCTTCACTTAGCTACTGACCAGAAACAAGTTACTTGGTTATTTCCCTTCTACTCTAAGGCAATTCTAAAAGGAAAAAAAAAAAAACACAAAAAACCCCCCAGATTATTTAAGTGCCTTAGGAACAGGGATATGTATGTATTTGCCTGTATTTCAGTTCAGCATAAGATATGACTTTAGTTTAAAGGGTTGCTTTAAACTGCTAATCTGCTGATGCTCAGACTGAGTCCTTACTGTGACTAAGTCTTTGAAGGTTGCATTCAAGTATGCAGCCTTGCTGCAGACTTGGATAGGATTTAGTTCCAGTTTTTGTTGGGCATCAAGCTTATTCTAAGCAAGGTGATTTATTACCTTGAAAACACTGCTAACATGTAAAATATTGTCTATTTGTTGTCCTGGTTTCAGCTGGGATGTAGTTAACTGTCTTCCTAGTAGCTGGTACAGTGCTGTGTTTTGAGTTCAGTATGTGAAGAATGTTGATAACACTGATGTTTTCAGTTGTTGCTCAGTAGTGTTTAGACTATAGTCAAGGATTTTTCAGCTTCTCATGCCCAGCCAGGGCACCTGACCCAAACTGTCCAACAGTGTATTCCATACCATGTGATGTCCCATCTAGTTTAGGAACTGGGGAGTGGGGGGCAGGGATTCGCCGCTTGGGGACTGGCTGGGTGTCGGTCAGCGGGTGGTGAGCAATTGCCCTGCGCATCATTTGTACATTTCAATCCTTTTATTACTACTGTTGTCATTTTATTAGTGTTATCATTATCATTACTAGTTTCTTCTTTTCTGTTCTATTAAATCGTTCTTATCTCAACCCAGGAGTTTTACTTCTTTTCCTGATTTTCTCCCCCATCCCACTGGATGGGGGGGGAAGTGAGTGAGCGGCTGCGTGGTGCTTAGTTGCTGGCTGGGGTTAAACCACGACATTTGTAAAGAATAATCTACTACTGAATGATGTGAGAGGGCATATATTAAAGAATTTTTTCTAGTAAGTAAATGCCTGATTTCTGAGCTATAATGATGCATCTCCGAAAACTCGTAGGCAAAGTTGGGCTCTGCTTGGCAAGGATGGTAGGAGGCAATGTGCTGAATATAAACAGGTATTTCATAGTTAAAATAGATCACTATTCTGGTGATCCAGATCTGAAGATAGCCTTAAAAGGCGGAGTTGTCCAAGGCTGGCTATAACCTGTTGCAAAGAACAATGTGCTAGACTTTGTAGGTTGCTAGGGTAATGATCAGTTAAAGTAGCAAGGCATCTGGGAGTCTGCTATTCTTCATGGTCTTAATCTACATAACTGCATATGTCAGAAAAATACTCGAAATCTTTTTATAGTAAGTCCACTCTTCTACAGATCAGTTGATCTTAGTGAACAATTTTAATCTAAGTGGAGAGCTGAAGATGACTTTTCACTATTCCACACATTTGCATGCAAAGTAAGATATGGTATGAAGACTTAGGATCACTAGTAGGGATTCTTAATCTTAACTGGCTGGCATCCAGTGGCTAGATGTCTGATGCTATTGATAGTGTTAGAATATTTTAGTGTGATTTCTGGGTCCCTGTGTGGAATGCTTGCTTTGTCATGCATGCATGCAGGGAGGATTCCTGAACATAAGTACATTAAAAATACTGCTTTTATACTGCTTATGGTATGCTCCAGATGAGCAAGTCTTGGGGACTCTTCTGCAATACAAGTTTATCATGCAGGCTGCAGTCTTTCTTCTAGAAGCTAACACTCCACTCAGATTAATTTGAAATACAATTCCTGAATTAAAACTGTTCCTCAACTTGTGCTCATACTTTCCCTGGACATGCAGGAGATGGGGAATAATCATGGTCTGGCTTTAGGTTCTGGTTTAACCTTAAACTGCTACAACGCTGTGAACTTGCTTGTCTTGGGCTTGCTTCTTGTGTCTGTTAACTATCAGTGTATGTACAGCTGCTGCTAGACAGTAGCTGTGACAGCCAGTGTCTTTAAATGTACATAAAATTATGGTTTTTTGGGTGGGATTAGTAATTAATTCTGATTGAAACTAGTGTAATGTAAGCTTGTAACTTTCAGTGTATCAAGTAAATAATGTATTCTGCAGTTTTTCCTGTAACATTTAGGGGTATGGCTCCTGTCACTTCTTCAACAAGGATCCAGCCTAAAAAGAGTATATCTGTCATGCATACAGAGTAAGGTAGTTCCTTGCCCTAAATTCTTACTTTTCCTCCTGATGTTATAAAGTATTAAGTTTTCCAAATCCATTTCTAGTTTCCTGTTCAGCGTCCTTATCTTTGCAACTGCAAATCTACTAACAGATCTTACACAGAGAGAAAATGCCTGATTACCAAAAGCAAACATCAGGCTTGGGTTTCACTCCAGTGCTCAGTCCAGATACTGCAGCAGGGTGTTGGCTGCACCAGCACACTTGTCTAAGGAGCGTAGTGTGAACAGGATCAGGGAACTTCCCAGCTTCTGCAGCAATATGGGTAACCTTTTGGCTGCTGTAGTTCTACCTTCTTTGGCTGCAGTTGTACAAACTGTTTTACTTCCCTCACATCAGCACTGGCACTGAGGCATGTGGCATTGCTGATGTGACTAGCAGACCCAGTCAGACACACACACTGCACAGCTCTGCTACAGGAGAAGATGGGCTTGAACAGCCAGGGGCAAGGGAGAGGGGCCTAAGGGAGAGGATAGTGGTAGCAGCATTGGGCAGTATAAATGGGGGCTGTGAAACCGCTGCTCCAACCTGCTCTGCAAGACATCTCAAGCTGAATGAATTCCTTGATCTGATTAAGCATGGCCCAGAAAAATTTATAACCACAACTGAGAAGGTAGAAACACCCAGCAGTACATGGGAAAGGATACAAAGACATCCCAAGCAGGAATTTCTGCCAAACATCATAATCTCTGTTTAGCTTGAAAACCGGTAACTGGAGTCATGCCAAGAGGTAAGATATTAGCACAGCAAAAGAAGATAGAGTAGCATTATTTTTAGCCTGCATATCCTAAAATTTTCAGTAGCATTAAATATGCCGCTTAATCTCAAATGAACTGGTTTTTTATAGTTGAATTACCAGTTGGAGCATTTACAGTCCATTGAAAGCTAATGGAATTTCAGTACTTAAATATTTTCTGGATAACCTCAGAACAGCTGAGGAGCTCTTACAGTTCATAGCTCAGTGAGATTGTTAATTAGTTTCGTGATCCAGGGAATTTCTGTGACTGCATTCTTGTGGGCATATCACAGAACCAAACACCTCAAAGCCTCGAATTCATTTTCTGATAAATGAGGATCGCTAAAATACTGTTGCAAAACCTTGTCCTTTTGGTGCTTGTTTTTGATGACATCATATTTAAGTCTTTAATAGGTTGAATACCCAGATTTTCCTTTAAAAGTAGATATCTGAAGGGTTTAACAAAGCCCCTCTGTCAAGCTATTGGACTAAGGGTTTCTAGAATCCTGCTTTAAAATCCAAAGAATGGCTGCTTTCAGTGGCAGGATAGCAATGAAAAGAAATGTCCAAAGATATCAGCTGCACAGTGAGAAAACAAGGGCTGATCTCAGCAGTTTTGAGCTTAGAGCTTTATTTCAGTTTTAAATCTCAAACTGAATTGGAAGAACTAGAAGCAATTCCAATTAAAGCCTTTGGAGGAGTCTAGAATTTTTTTATTATAGTAACAGAATATTTGTGGGAAAACAGGTAGACTTAGTGAAGTTTCTAATGTTTTTTTTCTATGTATCTGTGTGGGCTGTAGCAAAATGGGTTGCTTTCTTGTGAAATGACAAGTGCTTTTTCCTTTCTTTAAGTGACTGTACAACTGTGGAGTCTTAATGCAGGTGAAGTAAAAAGGGATGTAAAAGTGCAATCTGGTTTGAAATACATGTAGTTATTTGGTAATGGTCTCTGAATCTTGGCATTAAGTAAACCAGTCCTGTTTGTTAACAATGTTCTGAACAGCTCAACTGTTTAGGCTGATGAGAGGATGGATAAATAGCAAACTGATGCTTAAATTTGGAGTTTATGAAGCTGTTTATAAACAAATGCCTTGAAGTGCTCAGTTTCAAGGGACCAGCCAAGAATGACACAACATTGTGCAGGTTTCTTCTACAGCAGGAGGCCTTAGTTAACCTGGAGAAGTTAGAATCTAAACATGTAAAACAAGGGAAGGCTGAAATAGTTGGTGAGCTTAGGGTCAGATTTCTTATATTGAGGGTGGCATGGTTTCATTAGTCCTGTGGCCAAGTACAGATCTTCAGAAGTCTAAATCAAAACAGCTTTTTAGTAACTACTATGGTGGTTTGATTTGTAGATCTTGCTGTGCTTCATGTGGCCAGCCTGTCTGCTGGTGTAACCTTCGTTTCTTGGTCTGAAGAGCATCTTTCACTAGCACCACAAAGCTCCTATTGTGCATATGGCTTTGTGTAACCTATTATAAAACAAATCCAGAGCTATCAAGTCAATGGCTTAATCTTATCTTTTTAAAGCAGATGAAGCAAGTAATTACTTCTAATTTCTTAAAGATGAAAGACTGCCTGAAAAAGTTTATGCCCTGACCTGGGCTCTGCATATCACTTTATTGTGAAGCAGGATGAAACTTCTGTAACCAGAAAAACCTTCCCTAAAAATCTTTCAGAAGTTCTTTCCTTTTTTTTTTTTCAACGGCTTATGACATTTACCACACAAAGTTCAATGTGGTGTCATTAAACCTGGGGGTAATATGACAGATTGAAATTAAACAGGGTGACTGACTGCCATTGACTGGATTGCTTCTCTTTGTATCAGAGGAGGGTAACTATTGTTGTTTGGGTACAGTTTGCTTTCCAGCAAGTGAAGAGCAATATGGGAGAGGAGGAAATACGTATCACAGAATTGGGTGACTTGTCTGGACACTTATTCAGAGCGTGCTCTTCACAGATGTAGTAAGAGTCTTGGCCTTAAATTTACATTCCCTTAAACTGAAGGAAATTGAGTAATGTTTTAGAAGCAACTGCAGTCATCACAGGTTCTTATAGACACTCCTAGTTTTTTGAGAGGTGCTTGGATTTCTCAAGACTTCCTTTTCTGTAAGGAACAGATGAGTTAATGTCTGTGTCTTGACTGCCTCAGGGATGCTTAATCACAGAATGGGATGAAAATTCATCCTTGCCTAGTCAGAGATGACTGGGGAGAGAGCTTCCACTTGTTAATTGATTTTTTTTTTTTAACCTCAAGGAACTGTTAGATGTGAGCTTTGAACCATGGTGCGTAAACTGTTTCTTGGGCTGCAGAGGTAGAAATGCAAGTAAACAAACAGTTAGCTCCAGTGACTTCTCTTGCTTTATTAGAATATTCCTATCAAAATCTCACCATGCCCCTTTCTGAACCAGTGATGTGCTATTAGCCTGTTTTATAAACACTGGTACTTCTGCACTGATACTGCCTGTGTCAATCCTGTGCCACACTGCTTCAGCCTTGCTTTGTTCTGTACTGCTTGGCTATTCTGGGGCTGGAGGGGACCATGCTCCCTCTGTTGCCACCAAAGAAGAGATGCCTTGTGTGAAGCTTCAGGGATTTCACTGAGGACATACAACATAGGGGTTGTGTTGTGAGCAGACTCCTGCATTCAGTGTTCATGTAGTGTTGATACTCTAAAAGATTCAAGTGGCACTTGTAACAGCTTTGCAGGGAAGGTCAAGTACCTTGGGCATTAAGAGCTGGGCTAGCTTTAGATGCAATCAAACTGTGAAATTGTATGCTATTGGATGGGTTTTGTTTAATATTATACTTTGGTTACAAGTCGGATAATACTGTAAGGCTGACCTTGCACTTTCTACTGGCTGGTGTTGAGGTAGGATGGAGAAGGAACGATTTAAATTTTCTTTCCACTTACCTCTGATGAGCTTATACTGAATCAAGTTAGTCAGTATTTTACCTACAAGGCAGCTATTCCCTTAATATGACCAGGTAAAGATGTGGTATCTGTATTGAGAGGGAGGAAGTTGCTATCTTCTCTCTTGGCTGTTAGTAAAATAATGTTGCATAGCATAGTGGACTTAGTGCTGCTGCCTATTAAGTTGACCTAAGTTTGTGTTGTCAGAAAACTTAACTTGAAAGCTTTGTGTTAGATAATACAGTAGCTACAGCAACCTTAGGATGCTTGTTAAAGGAATACTCCAAGGTTAGAACTGGTCACAATTACAACTGCAAAGTTGCTGAAGGTCACTTGGCTTCTCCAGAAAGCAGCTTATCTACTACTGTCAAAGCCAGACTACTGTTGAAGTAGGACAAAATAAACTTCTCTACAACTTAAGACCAAGCTGTGTTATTACTGGAACACTTGAAGTCCCCAAACTATCACATTTTATAGTCAATCTGTAGCTCTTATGCCTTGGATGTCTATGTCCAAGCAAGCTGAATTCTAGTTTATCATCTGTAGAACATGTGGACCATAAGCAAAGAAAGCCTTTCAGTAACAACTTCTGGAGTTCAGATGCTACTTCTGTTTTTTCACAATTTTTCTACACTCCTCTGGCAGGGAGCTGTGTTCTCTTCCCCCCCCCCTTGTCTTTCTGGACTAAGAACTACAAATCAAGCTTGCAGTCCTCTTCTGGTTTGAAATCTCTGGGTTAACAGCTGAATTCACTGTTCCCAACACAAATGTGTGTTTGCGCTGTACAGGGAGAATCTCTGAGAAGTTGTCACATCCCATTTTTGTACTAAGGAGTGTTCTGGATGAGGGAGCTGATATAGAAGATTACCAGAGGAAAATATCTGTCTTTGCTTACCAGTGTTTATCCCAGAATGAACACTTAAAGATGATTAATTTGCATTACTGTACTATGTGTGTGTAGCAAACAGGTGTAACTAAAATACTCTGCATGGAAAAATACTACTGCTCAGATGTTTGAAAATGCTGTCCTGAGGGCAATTCTTTATTATTGGCATGTTTGTTCTTGTATGCAGTAGTCAATGAGAACTTAGTCTGTTGCTTTTCAGAACATCAGGTCATGACAAAGGGAAAAAAGTTCACCATCAGTGTACTCCAGGGCAGGTTGCCCAGACTGGTCCTGGAGTTGTCAACCTCAAAATGCAGGGCACAAACTGGATTACTGGGAGCAAACTGCTTTAAGGGAGAGGGTTGGACTGGACAACATCCAAAGGTCCTTTCCAGGCTAAATAATCCTATGGTGTATTTGTAGGTTGATGGTGCCTTAACCTCTGGTTAATTTTGTTTTGGGCAGCTAGTTATCCTGAAGGTTTTTCCCAATATAGTACTCTAACTTCTACTGTGGGCCTTGTATTTCCATCCAGTAGAACTTGGTGTGGTGTGGCAGTTCCAGTGTCTTTCTGGAATAATCATATCCAGGTGGATTTGAGACTCCTGCTAGGCCTGTTGCTTCTGTGCTTCTGGAATAATTGGTGCTGCTATAAATCAAGGCTGGTATAGCTGCTTTCCACAGCAGTGTTTCCCAAATGGTCTGCTGTTCTCCTTGCAGTGCTCTGCCAGGGTATGAACAGCTGGGGCCCTTAGTTGTGCTGTGGGGACACAAATGTTGCTATCCTAGTATCTCCCTTATAGCCATGATGTGTCTGGAATACATGTTTTTTCTGTGTGGGAATCTGGACTGGTGACACATCTTTTTGTATCAGTCACTTTGCTTTTGTCTGCAATGTGCTGCTCTTAGAGCTGCTGCTCTGTGTTAATCTGAGTGGGGTGGCTGATGCTTGTTTGTCACAACTACTCTGTCCAGCTACTCTTAAAAAAAAAAAACAACACTGCTCTAAGAGGTCTTCAGCACTTAATTACTTGGTTTGTGTAACATGCAAACAAAGGCTTGTTAACTAGTACTTGTTTACTGAAGCTTACTCCTTCATGGCTTTGCAACATCAGAAGAATAGGAACTGAGACTTTCTTGCAATAAAGCAGGATTTTATCTTTTTTTTCCAAAAGCAAATTAGATGTACAGCATCAAAAGGCAGGAAGAAGATAAAATAAATGTTAATGACATGTCATAAGACTTCCTGCTGGAAGCTTTTACAATTTGTTCCTCTCAGAATTTACTGTGTAACTCTGCTTTTTTTCATAGCCTACATAGAGAGGAGATCAAAAGTCATCTTTCTACCTATAAGCAGATCTAAGCTATAGCTCTGCTTCCACATTGAAACTAAGCTGCGTCAACATTAAAGAAATATTTTAGAAAGGTGTAAAGCCTTAAAACAAGAACAATAAAACCCACTTAATTTCATGTTGTTTGAGACAGTGGTATTTTTCTTTGGAAACTGCTCTAGATAGCAGTCATGTAGGATGGGCTTACAAATAAGAACAGCTTGTTCAGCTAGTAGCTACTTTGAGAAACCTTTGGCACTTTTATTAATGGTACTGTTGTCACAAATAGAAGGTATTTGTTCTAGTACTTCATTCCTGCTCATACTTTAGACATCAGTGACATGGTTTGCTTGCCAGTGCATTGAAATGGCCCATTCTTCAGGCTTGTTGGGCAGGGTTTTAATCTGGTCTTTCAGCACTAGTGAGATGTGTTACTTGCATGCTGCCGTGATGTCACGGATGGTGACTGTGATTCTTCTCTCTGCAGATCTAATTGGTTGCCTGGCACTTCATCTGTGGTGAGCAGGACAATGGCTGCCAGCAAAAGCAAGAACCAGAGTTCCTTGGCCCTCCATAAAGTAATTATGGTTGGCAGTGGAGGTGTGGGGAAATCTGCACTCACTCTTCAATTTATGTATGATGAGGTAAGTAGCTTTGGTTCAGCTTTTCTAAAGCACCAATGGATACAGCTTACTAAATATTTTTAGTGGGATGGGGAAAGTAAATGTAAGTAGCAAAAGACCTGATGACCTGACTGGCAGAAGTATGTAGGAATCTGGGAAGGGTGCCCTCTAGGAACAACTTTGGCTAACGGTGACAAAATTGATGCTTATTAGTGGAAGAACTGTTACCAGTTCTGTTAGCAGTTGGCATTGAACTTTGCTTTTGTTGCAGTTTCTTTTAGTCCAGTTAAGTTTGAAGTCAGAAGTAAGCATTCTAGCTCATTCTGAGTGGGATGAAGTAGGCATGTTCATAGCATAAATTATTCTGTACTGGTAAATCTTCTGACAATCCAGACTAGTATGTGAAGGAATACATGATCCTGTAATTCAGAAGTTAGTATTTATAGGCTGTCCACACATACTATAGTGATGTGAGTATCTGAACAGGAGATAGTCATTAATGAAGACCAGCCAGCTTAATCAGGCTCATCGCACAGCCTTTTGTTGTACTTTGAGGCTGAGAGAAAGGCCGTTGAAAGGTAAGGAGCCTATGTTGGATGTGTGCTGTCAGCACAGAACTACAAGTTGAACTGGTAGTGGCTTTGTGGGTCTGATCAATATTGAATGGACTAAAGTATGTGCCTGTGTAATTGTGCAGCAGGTATGCTGTCATCTACACCTGTTGAAGCTTCAGATGCCTGTACCTGAAGTACACTCAATGCTTTTTCTTGAAGTGGGAGATCTAGATAATGCCACCAAGTTGCTGATAGCTTATATTGTATCTTTGTCCCTTAAATTGTGCTGAAATTGCTGAACAGTGTTTCATGTAGCAAGACAGTTTCTCTTGACTGGACAGACTGGCTCTTTGATATATTAAGTGCTTAAATAATCTGCTTTTTATAGTAAAACTAAAAAAACTGGTGGAACTTAGTAGCTGACTGAATTATGAGAAGGGTTTGGGGAATTTAAATGTCATTGAAGTGAAAGAGAATGGATATGGACAAATACTGAGACCATTTGACGGTAATTCTAAACACTAATCCCTTATCTTCAGTTTGTAGAAGACTATGAACCTACCAAGGCTGACAGCTACAGAAAGAAAGTAGTTCTGGATGGTGAAGAAGTTCAGATAGACATTCTGGACACAGCAGGACAGGAGGATTATGCAGCTATCAGAGATAACTATTTCCGCAGTGGGGAAGGGTTTCTTCTAGTCTTCTCGATAACAGAGCATGAATCCTTCACAGCAACAGCAGAGTTTCGGTAAGTAGTTTCTCTCCCAGGCAGGGGGAGATAATCTGGTTCCTCTGTTGCTCTGACAACTCTTCTTAAAAGCTACAGCTCTTTATCCTTTGTCTGTTATCATTTGGTCAATAAAAGTGGCATCCCAATCATTTTTGCTCTCAGTAACTAGTAACTTAAACCACAGTATCCAGCCTCTGGCTGTAGTTGTCTTCATGCCTGCAACTTAGGAGTACATTATGCTAGCAGCGACTTCAGGCAAGTATCAGATTCTTGGACTCCAAAAACATGCATATTCAAGCCAATTTTCAGTCTTTGTGGATGTGAAGTTTAATTATCTCAGAGCAGTACTTCTGGAATTAAGTCTGCCTTTTGGACAGGTTTCAGACACTGTATTGCTTACTGCTAGAAGCAGGTGCTCTAAGGAAAGGAAGGATTAGCCTCCACTCTCAGGTATGGATTGGTGCCAAACAAGGGTTGGCAGCCAAGCAGTACTATTGTAGGTAGATGTATTCCTAGAAAGACACACAGTAATAGTAAATGCTTCCATTTTTCTTCTTGGGATTAGCAGTTCTAATTTAAAAATCAGTACCAGACTGAGCACAGAAACTGCTTTTGTAGTGTAAAAGAACAACAAGGGGTTTAAACCATTGTTCTGTTCTTGGAACTCATGTAGCCAGGTTCTTCAGGGCAAATGTTCTAACTGTTATTTGATAATAGCTGTTGCCTTGGTGTAGAAGGTAATCCAGAGATTCCCTAGGACAGCTGTACAGCTTGAAGTAAAACTTTCCAAAATATAGGGAAAGTGTTAGGAGTTCCTAATGTTTGCCAGAATAAAAGCTATCAGTCTGGCTTATGTTCATTTTGCTTCAGTGGTACAAGGTTAACATACTAATTGGTAATGGAAGTGCTGGTGCTAAGGTAGACACCTATTTCTAGGGTTTTCTTAAAGCTATGGCAAACTCCCCTCACACTCCAGGACTTTAGTCCAGGTTCTTAATGTATTATACTGTTCAACAGTAGTAGGAAACTGCATAATCTTTCAAGAGGTACAAAAAATATTGTTCATTTTTCACATAATACCTCTGAGTTTGCTAGACTTCAGAAGGCTGACAGTCATGGGGCACACAAGCAGAGCTGTTCTAAGTTTGCTCTAACTGGAGCACTGAAAGGAGCTAAACAGTTGAACTGTTGTAGGACTGCAAAGCTGAGTACTTGAACTGTTCCTAGGACAAGATGGAGGAAAAAGTCAGATACCGGTCACAAAACAGGAAGAAAATGAGACACTTGGAAGTACCCAGCCTGAGTTTTGGCTTGTGTGCTTTAAGTGAAATATAAGGTTAAACGCAAGGCTTAAGGCTTTGGATGAAAAGGAGTAGGAGTGTTTATCTTGGCAGCTTCTGGGTTTTTTTGTCAGACTTCTATAACTAGGTTAACTGTGTGTTGGTTCAAGAGTCCAGCACAACAAAACAATGAAAAAGCAGTGCTAGCCCTAAAGGTGAGCAAGAAGGACCTAAAAGTTTGAGATGGAGAATCTCCTACTTTTCAATGGTTCAGAACTAAATAAATAGTGAAACTAGCTAAATGGAATATTTAGTTAGGCTGACATGCAGGAGCCAGCTCCTTGGAAAACCCCTCCCCAGGAAGGAGAGGGGAGTGGGTGGTATCACAGACTAAACTGCAGATTGGTGGTATTGATCCTCTAACTTCCAGAATTCCTAAACTAAGAAAAAGCTGAATACTGAATGAACTGTGGGCTTGTCTTTAAACCCTAGCTCTCCTGCTGATGCTGTGCATTCAGTGTTTGCTTTCAGTGCCTCTGATCTGAAAATGTGTGAAGGTACAGTTGAATGCAACAGCAGATTGTCTGCTTCAGCGTTAACACTATTTTAGATTCTCATGTACTCTATGTACATTCAGTTGTTTTGTGGATGGAAAGTGCAAGCATCTGAAGTAGTGTGGTAACTCAGTGGGATGAGGGGGTGTAGCACCATGCTTATGCCTAGTTTGGCTCTTGTTCATAACAAAATGAAGCAATCTGAAAATAACTGTAGACTGGTACAGTTCTTCCAGTGTCCTAGATGGACAGCAGCATGTGTCAGTCTTGTTTCAACCTGTGTCTTACTCCAATAATAGCACAAACTTCGAGACTGACATGCAGCATCACTCTGTCTCCTTTCCTGGATGTTGATAGGTCCTTTTAGAATACTAAAGGATAGCTAGGTTAATGCTGATGGTTCAAATATTTGCTTGGAGTCCTTGAAGGAGGAAGGTTGATAGCATTTTAGTTCAGCACAATTTAGTAGCTCTCTACTTTGTGTAAAGTTTAGGTAGCCATTAAGAGTGATCTCTGCCAGCTACTTACGCTGTTCTGTCCTGGTTTCAGCTGGGATAGAGTTAACTGTCTTCCTAGTAGCTGGTACAGTGCTATGTTTTGAGTTCAGTATGCCAAGAATGTTGATAACACACTGATGTTGTCAGTTGTTGCTAAGTAGTGTTTAGACTATAGTCAAGGATTTTTCAGCTTCTTATGCCCAGCCAGCGAGAAAGCTGGAGGGGCACAAGAAGTTGGCACAGGACACAGCCAGGGCAGCTGACCCAAACTGGCCAACGGTGTATTCCATACCATGGGACGTCCCATCCAGTATAGAAACTGGGAAGTGGGGGCAGGGAATCGCTGCTCAAGGACTAACTGGGTGTTGGTCGGCGGGTGGTGAGCAATTGCACTGCGCATCATTTGTACATTCCAATCCCTTCATTATTGCTGTTATTTTATTAGTGTTATCATTATCATTATTAGTTTCTTCTGTTCTATTAAACCGTCCTTATCTCAACCCACGAATTTTACTTTTTTTCCCGATTTTCTCCCCCATCCCACTGGGGGGGGGGGGGGGGGGGGGAGGGAGTGAGCGGCTGTGTGGTGCTTAGTTGCTGGCTGGGGTTAAACCATGACATGTTCCCAACCTACTGCCTTGGCAAAGCCTTGATATTCCCTAGACCTATATTGAGGTGGGATGTAGACTAGAAATTGAAGATGGTGACTGAATACCAAGGTGAAAGTTGGCAAATGTGGCACTTACACTCTTTTCCTCATTCAGGTGTGAGCTTCTGCTGTGAGTTGCTTTTCTGCCATACAGTTCTTCTTTGTTAGACCCTGGTTAGTAAACTTACTAACTACATGGTAAAACTGCTGTCGTGGAAGTCTTAGGCTTTTATTAGTGTAAAGCCCATAGCATTAATATGTTAAACTTGGAATAATTTTAAAGGGTGTGTTCAACTGTTGGGAAATGTACTGTTGTAAACACTAGTAATGTGCAGACCACTTGATCCACTCCTGATAAGTAGTTGCTCCTACTAACACTGATATTTTTATTTTGAATACCTGATGCATTAGGGAACAGATCCTGCGTGTGAAGGCTGAAGAGGATAAAATCCCTTTACTGGTAGTGGGAAACAAGTCTGACTTGGAAGAGCGCAGACAAGTGCCTGTAGAAGAGGCTAGAAGTAAGGCAGAAGAGTGGGGTGTGCAGTATGTAGAAACCTCTGCCAAAACTAGAGCGAATGTAGATAAGGTAAGACAAATGACATCTGCTCGATTAAATGGTTACTACTTGTTTAGTAGCTGAGTGACTAATTCTTGACTCTTGCTGGGACAAAAGCAAATCCACAGTTGGGCTTCTGAAAGCTTAGATTATAAAAAAAAAAAAAATGAATGAACGTACTGGAATGTGTTCACTTAAGCAAATACCTAGCTTAGAGGAGCCAGAGACCTGGTAAAAGTTAATGCTATTGTCTTAAATGTTTGTATCTGAACTGATAGCTTTCTAATAGTAAATTGGGTAAATGAGTTTAAGGATTCCCTGAAGTCTGTTATTTTGTTTATAGGCTGTGTCCTATAATAATAGCAGCAATAAATAGCAAGGTAGAGACACTGATAAATTGTTCCCCCTTCCCTACAAAGCTACGTATGGTGTGGCTGATGTTAAAGATTTCATTCTTGTTTTCTGTCAAGACAACTTTGAATTGTGAGAAGAACTCTTCTGGCTGTGTCCCTGTCCTGTTTTGACTTGTCCATGCTCATCTAGGACAGTCATTCTCAGCATGTTTCTGCTACTGACTTCTTGCACAAACAGTGATGGTGGGTTATTCTGGAAGAGAAATGAATTGTGACTATGCAGTGTTTGCCCGGTAGTAGGGAAAAATCAGTTTCAAGTCTGCCCTTCATTCTATGTGTAGTGGGGGTTTCCTGAAGAAGCGGGTGCCTTTTTACTTCACTAATCCACAGAAGATGATCTGAAATTACTGTTGGGCCCCCTAAGGACTCCAAAGGTGTGGCTTTGTAACCTGTGTTTGTTTAAAGGTTACAAATTGTAAGCAGTTTGTTCTTTGGACAAAGAACACTTGCAGCTAGCTGTACTCTTAAGTTCTTCTATACAGTTTCCTGTTCTGCTAGTCTATATTAGTTTACTAATGGAAATGCTATTGGTGTGTAAGTTACCTAGTAGGAACTCTATTTCTCTCATTATTGGTTAAAACAGTGTATTCGAAACTCTTGAATTGAAACATTTTGGTTATAAAGGACATGGCATGATTTAAATTTGGTAAAGAACCATTCTGACTTGCAGAATATTACTAGAAAGTCACTGTCAGATGCATAAACTGGGTGATATAGTAAAACATGAATACCTAGACTTGGTTTTGCCTATGAGCTGTCTTGTGACTAGCAAATGCCTAGGCTCTTTTATACTTAAACTAGCTTTCTGATCAGTTGGGATTAACACCAATGTAGCTGTGTCTGGAGTGTACTAGCATGGTGTTCTAGACTTGCTCTCATAGGTCTTTTCTAGCTAGCTTGTGTGACATACTGGTTATCCTCTATATAAGCACTGTTTTGTGTATGTTAAGTTATTGGCCATTGCGATGATTGTGTGTTGACACTGTAGCAGACTAAAAACCCTTAAGAGGGTTTTGAATGATAAACTAATCTATTTCTGATCAGTAGCATGGTCTTTTCTCCAAGAATCAAACACTTATGTAGTTCCCCATTTAAAAAAAAAAAGCCTATCTCTACAGAGTGACACTAAGCTCTTATTCTATAATCCTAAAAATAATTTTTCCCAATAACTCTCTACAGTAAAACAGCTATTACATCTTAAGTGGTATGTACCTAGACATCAGGCATACAGGGGTGAAATCAGCTAGAATTTTGGAGAAGACATCAGTGTAATGACTTTCTCTGAATCTTTCTTCCAATGTAATCTGAGAATTTTTTGTGCCTGACACTGTCACTTGAATGCTGTAGCTTTTTAATTATAAAACAGGCACAATACTACTGAGCAGAGTGTGCTTGTAACTGTGTGGAAAGGACTGGACTAAATGCTTTGCATAGTTAACAAGAGTGATTTGCCTGGAAATGTTTGCTAGGCACTGACAAATGTTCTCATGAACTCTGAATGCTGGTCTTGTGCAAGACTGATATTCAATAAAAAGCTCTTAAAATAGGGCTGTTGAATGACTTGATAGCCAGGTAAGATTCTGCTACTTGTCACTGTTTGACATGCTACATAATTCTGATGTTGAGTTTGTCACTGGGATCTATGTCTAGACTCACTTCTGCTGTATCGGGTACAGTGTGGTGCTACATCTTTCTTTGCTGTTGAATACAGTAGTTTTCTGGTGGCAGATCTTGTTTAATCTTTCTTTATTTTTCCCTCCTAGGTATTCTTTGATTTAATGAGAGAAATCAGAGCAAAGAAAATGTCAGAAAACAAAGACAAGAATGGCAAGAAAAGTGGCAAGAACAAGAAAAGCTTTAAAGAAAGATGTTGCTTACTGTGATGCTTGGGAACTGTAAATATCTATCTACAGATGGCATGGATAAGATACCACTAAGGATATAGGGCTGGATTCATGAAAGGAAGTCTGTATTGACTCCCTTATCTTTTGCTTTGCGTATCACACCTTCAAAATGTGAAACCAGAACTTTGAAACCATTTCTGGTATCCAACAAAACCTATGCCTACTTAAACTGAAATGGGCTCTGTCTTCCCAGTATCTTTCAAAACTAGAAATAGTTTCAGAACTACAATATTCCTGCTTGGTTATACAAAATACTTTCATATTAACTTCCTAGTTTACTCTAACGTTTCTCTGAATATGTTTCTCTTGAACATCTACTGGCCTTAACAAGCACAGCTGTTCAGGTTCAAACATTTTTCCACTGTTGCTGCTGTCCTTGATGTTGCAAACTGCGGAAAAACTAGATGACATCTGGTAAAGGGTTTGAGTCTCCATCTTCTGTTAGTTGTCACTGATATTTCTTACACTGAAATCTGCTGGCTTCCTCACCACACTCCATGTAAGAAATAGCAACTGACACTTGAGAGTCAAAAACAAACTTTCTTCCATGTTCTGTTTAGTCAATACAGCATTCATGAATCAAGCCTATGGACTCAATTCAGACTTATTTAGGCAATGCTAGATGCATTCCCTGCTGGTCTGTCTTCTCATCCTTAAATTAGTGGCATGGGATGAGAAAGTGACTTTCTTCAAAAGGAATAATATTGTCACCATTTCCTTGAAATGATGTCCTGGGTTTCTTCCATGTATTGTGGCTAGACTCAATTACACTCACTCTACATCTGCCATCCTTCCCCTCCCTGGTACTGGAATAGTGAAATTCAAAGTGTTGATTTCATCGGTTTTGTTTATATTGGAACACTTGTGATCATGTTGGAAAGTGGGAATGTCTGCATCTGTCTCTTGTCTTGCTGAAGATGAAAACTTTGAGTAAGGATGGGTCACATCACACAATCATGACTTGGAATAGGTGAGGCATACATGCTACCTCTCAATGATTAACTGGCTAGCGAGTTGTATGGTGTCAAAAAGCAAATGAAGTTAAGCAGTTGCCACATCTGTTACTGTTAATTTTATATGTACTGTTTTTGATGCACAGCAACCTAGCACATGGGGATGCATGTTGAGTTTTGCTGTCAGTTATGCAATGATGGTCACATGTTGATAAACAAAAACCAGCCTAGAAATGGAAAAGTCAGTATTTAGTTCCTCTTGTCAGCTGACTGAACTGAGCTTTCTGGTGCAGTTTAAGTGCAGTTGCCAAAAACCACTTCTGCCATTGTTGTGGAAAGTAACTGTCTCTTCTGATTGTGGAGTCTCTCAATGAATTATGGCTGTCTTCTGTTTTGAAGGAGTGGAGAGACTTAAAGTAGTGACTGTACCTTGCTTGTTAACTGGATGCTTAAAACAGTTGCTTGGTGAAAGGAATATGCTGTGTGGTTGTTCCATGAAGCACACTGCAGCACTAAATTAACAAATAGTGTTTCTTCTTGAGGTGAAGGAGTAGTGAATACTGTTCAGTACTTAGTATTGTAATTTGAGGTTGAAAAACATTTTTTAACATGTACTAGATTGCTCTTGTGCATTCCACCTCTGAAGTTTGAAAAAAGTAAGATGTGTTAGATAACAGAATCTCTGTTGGCCTGAGGTTTCACAGGGACTTATCGCAAACTCATTGTCTTCCATAACTAGTTCAACTTGTCAGGCAACATATTGGATTGGGGAAACTGTACTAAATAAAAGGTGCTGTAATCTTCATTCTTGTCAAGTTAAATTCCTTCTTTGTTAATGTTATCTTGTATGTGCAGAAAGAATGGTTAACTGATTCTGGAAATACTTCTCTTTGAACAGTGTAATTAACAGGTATTACAAAGCCAACTTGACAATACAGTTTTGCAGTAGAGGCTGGGAGCCTGCTGTCTTGCAGAACTTATCACTTGAGCTGTATCACCCATGTCTAAAGCCTAAGCACCTAATGAGACACTTGGAGGTGTTACATTTCTGTTGAAGTTTCCTCTTGAACTTCCATGGGTAAAGTCCATTTTTGAATGCATATTATGCATATAGCAAATGAATGTCTGCTTCTGGAGGAAGGCAACTCACTTAGGTTTGGTTTTAGTTGAGACCTAAAGGTTAAGCACTTAACCTAAAGGGTAAACAGCAGTTGAGTTCACATTACAAGCTTATCTAGGTCAAGCCCTTCTGAGGCAGGTTGTAAAAATGTGTCTAACAAAACTGAATAAGCTTTCCTTGCTATATGAATAATGAACTCAAAGCTCGCAATGAGCACCTCAGCTGTATTGGCTCAAGAGACTTGCATGCCTTGACCTTTGATCTCTTTAAAGTACCTGACAGTATTTGATAGGACAGATTAATTTCTGCTCAGAACAGTGAGTCTCCCACTGGTG
Source organism: Haliaeetus leucocephalus (assembly GCF_000737465.1). NCBI lineage: Eukaryota > Metazoa > Chordata > Aves > Accipitriformes > Accipitridae > Haliaeetus > Haliaeetus leucocephalus. The sequence continues at coordinate 21,268,512 of NW_010972437.1, forward strand.
TTCTTACAGTCCATGTGCTGTTCTCAGGTTATTTTTTTAGCTGGTAAGTCCACCTCAGTGGTGGAGCTTTACTTGGAAGATGGTACTTGCTGCTTCATGGCTTCATACTACATCTCGTCAGTGTTCTGTGCTTGTCACCTTTTCTAGAAAGACTAGGCCTGGAGACTAAATACAGCAGCTTTTCAGTATTTTTCTGTACTTGTGACAAACCTCAGTTTAACTTCCCAGTTATAGCTGAAAACATGATAAACAAGGCAGCTACCTTGGCTACTTAAGAGTGGGCAACAAGCATTCTGACTTGTACCAGGAAAGCAATAAAACTGGTCCCCTGGACTGGAATTCTGTTGCTTCTGCCTCATATGGTGGAAGTGCTTGAATGCATACTGTTCTAAATAGGGGCAATATAATTTGAGGGTCCTTGAATGACTTCCAGGTGTGCTCCACTGGACCTCAATGGACATCAATATCAGGTGGGTTGACTAGAGTGAATAAAAAATGGCACAGAAGTCCTTCCTTGAGATTTAAGGGCTTCCTTTGAGCAGAGTAAAGGGAGCTTTGGCTTCTGATCTAAATGGGTACTTGCAGATCAGGTACATCAAACAAGGAGGACTTTGACAAGAGGGGGAGTGTGTGGCTGCCTGCTAGCTATGCTGTGTAGCTGAGGCAACTGAAGGCTGTATTGAAGCTGATATAGTCTCGCAGCCTTTGCATGTTAGGTAATTAAAGACCGAGTATCTTCCAAAGTATAATGTGCTCTTAAATCTTTCTGGAGCGTGGCTATAGGAAAGGAACTGGATATTTGAAGCTGGAGGTCATGTAAGACTGGACTATGCAATTGCACTTAAGCATTCAAATATTATTCTTGCATAATGGCTTAATATTAAGTCAGGGAACCGTTTACTGATATACGTGATCTTCCATATGTGGCTTAGCTGTGGGTATTCAGGTGCTCCCGTCTTCCTTCTGGTTTGACCAAACATCTATGAAACAAGCTCCTATTATGAGGGGGCCTAAGTCATTATATGAAAAAAGCAGGTTAAGCTCCAGGAATGCAAAGGCAGACTTGACTTTTTTTAAAAGGAGCATCCCCTGAGATGAAAGTACAGATGCAGTGTGAAGTGCATCTTCAATGACTTGTGCCATATGTGTTCTATACAGACTAATATGCCTTTACTGTAATTTGTAGGTGAACACTTAGCTTGATGAAGAGAAAGATATATGCATACATTTACTGGTCATTAAAGTTCAGTAAGATGTTGATAGCCATCTGAAGTTCCAGTTGAATCCTATCTGGCTAGTATAATGCTTAAGAATATTTCAGGTCTAAGGCACAAAGCTACAATCTGGAATGTAGTAAGATGGGGGGGGGAAATGCATCTAACTAAATGCTCACCACAATTTTTTTAAAGCTTTCCAAAGCGTTAACCCAGTACTTCAGGCTGACAGGTCTGTCAATTCTTGCTTGAAAAGAAGATACTCTTTATCAATTCAACTCGGAGCTTATGTAGACAGAAGCTTTCTTTAATTGCTATAAGCATATGTTGCAATGTTCACCTCCTGTTGACTTTTATAGTTGGGAGAAGGCGGGAAAAGGAACAAAAAAGCTATGATTTTCACCGTAATCTCCACACTTCATGGGAATGGCAGGTGTTCCTCTTGGGAGGGGAAGGTGTTATCTCTAACACCAAGAAAGAGGTTTAGTGTAGAGGAAGTGATTGTGATTGCAAGATTTAATAAAACTGCCTCTAAAATATGTATGCTATATTATACAATGTAAATTCTTATTTTCTCTACATAGCTTTAGAGCTTTGTCTCTAACTTGCACAAACATTTTTAATGTCTATAAAACTGGTCACTTTTCATTATCATGCTAATACAACTGATTTGTATTACTATTGATAATAAAAAGAAAAACAGGCATAATATTTGTTTGTTACTGATTTTTACAGCATTCTAAAAGCATGTCTAATCCCCAAATTCTTGAACCAGGTAACCTCTGACTTTCAGTGTCTGGAACTAACCTTTGTATCAAATCTGTAACATGATTATATTACAGGCTGTGGGAAGGGAGGGGAAGAGGAGGTGGCTGGAGACCCCATCATCAGTTTTCTGGAAATGGTCTGCATATGTTTCAGGACTGAACGGGTACAGTAGTTTGATTCATTCATAGTTAACTTTCCACAGCCTACTTGGATCAGACAGCTTGTATCAATTGTGTAAATGATAGAGTTGCTTTCCTATTTCCTCAGTTAGTCTTGTGGCTCAAGTAATAGAATAAGCAACATTGTGTGGGAATATTGATCCTTAGTCTTCTGAGTGTGCCAGACTCAGTTCTCTGTTGGTTTGCGATGAACGAACTGCAGCAGAGAAGCTGAGATGCCTCTGAGGCAAGATGGTTCAGGACAGACCCGCTGCACTGTTATGCCACTTAATCTGGAGTGGCATAGAAATGGGATTCACAGTGAACTTTGGGTGCCATTTCTGCTGCTGCTGTACAAGTTGGAAGCGGAACACCCCCTAGCTGATGACTTCTAGCCAAGGATTACAGCAATTTACATAATCTTGTTTACGTGGTGCTTGCCTGGTGTTTGCCCTGTGTTTCAGACTGCCATGGTGGTTGACATAGCTCTCCTTCCCAGTGAAGTATTTTTTTAAATATTCTGCAGCAGAGAAAGGATGGCATGAAAAGTGTTGTGTAGGGGGCAGGAGAGGGTTCTGAGCACAGTTGTATTACATAGCTCTACCCGAAGCCCAGAATGGCATCTTTTTCTTCAGATACTCTGTGGATGCTTGCAAGGAACAGACAGGCCTTCCTTAAGTCGCAGCAGGATCAAACTGGCGAATGATTGCACATGCACAGCTTGGCTTCTGCCTTCGTGCTTGCCTGTGTTCTGCCCCAACCAGAACACTTAACTAGTGTGGTTCTGTGTGCTAAATGCTCAGAGGATTCCTGGGATGGTACAGGCACCTCTTCCTGAGAACTGTTGGCTCCATCTTGTGGCTTTAAGAGTTAGAAGCTCTACCATGGAGAGGGGCTGTTCAGCATGCTCAGACGAGCATACAAGTAGCTGCTATTAATCTGCTACCTGAATTACACGTAGAAACCCATGCTAACTAGATTTTTCTGTTCTCGTTGCTCTGCCGTATGATTCTCTCATGCAGTAGGAGACCTTGTTCTAAATGCAAATTTTCCTTTTGCATGCAAATGCTAATGTTAATTCTTGCCTAAACATTCTAGTGTGCAGCAGAACACCCAATTTCTCATGAGGACGGTGGCTTTACGATTTCTATGGCATTAAACCAGTTTGCATTGCAAGTGTAAGTTTGTTCTGCTCACTGAGCACTGATTTGCATGCCAGAAAGAATACTTATTGTTCCATGGGACTGTGCAGTACTTCACAAAACATTTTGTTTCTAAGGGTGACTAAAGATGCTGGGGTTTCTTTGAAATATAAAGCCTTAAGGGGGGGAGGATATCCTATTTAAAATTTTTTTTTTACCCCTGCCCCTCAGTCTCTCCTTCCCCCCTCTCCCCCCCAACTACTTAGTGTCTGTTGTGGGAATAGGATCTACTAGGGAAATACCAGCAAATGGCCCCTTAAGCCTTGTAATTCCAAAGGGGGTTGGAGGTAAAATGCTGAGGTAAGACTGAGACCATATGCTCTGCACTTGCCTCCCTGATAAAGATGATTAATCTCCAGAGTTTACAGTAAGTTTCCTTCAACGAGCTTTGTTATTTGGCTTTGAGGCAGAATCATGTTTTTGATATAATCAAGGTTTATAGAGTTTGTTTTTAAAGTCTAGCGTTCAGGGTATCGGAGGCTTTATGCATGTTGGCTTCATAGGCCAAATACCAGAATTCAAGGACAAACTTGTGCATACATGTAGCATTGAGAGACAAGGAAAGTTACTCCCTGCTGCTTAATAGTGCTTTGTTTTTGGTTTAAAAGGAAAACACATACAACAAACTGAACTTGCTGTTTGGATGAGTGTTTCTCAATCTGTGGTCTGTAAGAGTGCTCTATAACATGATTACCCTCCCCACAAAATGATGGCGTTACACTTCTATATGTGTAAACAAGGAAAACTGTGGACTGGGGGAAGGAGTAATTATCTAAAAAATAGCCAAATTCTTTCTTTCTTCTAAATGAAAACCATCATGGCAACATTGCTCAAGATAGCCTGTGGTTTTGCTCCTAAAAGTTTGTTTGGTTCTTCAGTTTTTAGAAAGGCTGATGAGAACCTGAGAGAGATGGTCTGACACAGACCTCCCCGACAGAAGTAACCTTGCCCAGAATGACAGGATTCAGAAATTGGAAGTTAAAACTTTGTTTCTTGCTTGGAAGGTGGAGCTATGAAAACCAAAACCTACTACGCTGCTGAAAAAATGCCTGCAGGGTAGACTAGGTGTTTGGTTTTAAATACAGCTATTCTTCTAGGTAGTGCCGTGGTCATGAGTGTGGAAGAATCTATTTCGCTCTGGGGTCTCCATTTTAATTTCTTTGCCTGCTTGGTTCTTTGTCCTTGGATGTTCGTCTTTACCCCTAGGGTTTCAAATATGCCTAGTTCTACTCGGGTTCAGACAGTTTAACTAAACAAGAGCCCTTCTTTCCTTTCACTCCTGGTGACTGTACTGCAATTAGGTGCTGAGCAGTGCCACTGGATGACAGGCACTTGCATCCCTAACTGTGGCCAGCTGGATCCAGCCCTGAAGACTACAGGACAATGGAGAGTGAATCAGACTATGGGAACAACAACTGTGCACAGAAGGATTATGAGCACTAGGAGAGCTGGACACTTCAGACTTTGCTAATGAAAGCTGCTTCCTACCTGAGGAACAGCAGCAGAATATGTGATTCACCTATTCCTGCAGCCAGGTTAGAGCTTTTTTATGTGGTACCCTGAGTAAATCCATTTGAGCGATGATGGTAGTGCAGCAAACAGTTGTGGAGCAGAGGGTAACACTGTGCTTGTTAGAGTTGTTTTGATTTGCCTTCCCCCCTCCTTCCCCTCCCTGAACAGTAGGGAGGGAGGAGGGCAGGCAGAGCTTCTCCTGCGTGGGAATAAAGGCCACATTTGCAGCTTTGCCTCAGGAGCTTGAAAACCATAAGTCAGGCCTCCAAAACTGCATTTGGTTTAGAAATAATGAGATGCTTTAGAAAATGAACTTGGAGTTTTCTTTCACAGTCTTTTTGTTTCCAAGCCTTTTGAGTACACTTGCTTCATGTTTGCAAGCTTGCTTTCTTCAACAATGATGGTAGAAGTATTTTTTTCAGTGAAAACAAAGATGTTCTTATGCTTGCTGATTCCAGCACCTGGGGCATAAATTTTAAAATATTGTGGCATTTGGAGAGCAGTGGAGGCAGGACATGCAGAACACTCAACTTTTAAGCCCCGTTTCCACTGGGTCACCATCCTCCGCAGTAGGAATCTGAAGGACTGCAAAAGCTGAAGCATAAGGACCCCCTGTTGGTGGTCCCAGTGTCTGTCTTGGCAGCTTGCCAGAAGCCCAAGGGATGCACTTAATTTTCTTTATTCATTAGCATATTTTTAATCAAATCCATCAAACCACAATGTTTCCACATGTCTCTCCCATGGCAGATGAACAAAAATAGGTCAGTGCTCAAACACACCTTTAATATACTGCAGTTCTGCAGTTCACTCCTCTTCTATAGTTGCAGTTGGAGGACAGCAAATGACCTGTCCTCTGCACCTGGTGAAAACTTGTGATGAAGGAGACTTCACCTCTCTCCTGAAAGCGGAAAGCACATGGAGTTTGTCTGTGATACAGACTGCTTTCCATCCGCTGCCCAGTCAGAGGGCAGGAAGGAGCTGCATCTGAATCCTCTCCAACTTAGCTTCAAGTTTACAGCATTTGTTTAATGTTAATTTCTAGTGAATAATCAAGCAGGTGCAATGTCCAGGGCTGAATTCCCTGGCCCTAATGAAGTTTCAAGACTGCTTACACCTAGTTTAATAATAGGCTTTTTACATTCTTGTCACCTGTAACCTACCTTCATATACCTCATGCTGCCAACCCATCTCTAGCCAGGCAAGGAAAATGTTGCAGTGTTGAGATCATGTTCACACTTGCAGCTGAGACGTGTCTTGCCTTGTTTCTTATCTCTGAATTGTTCATAACAAGACCTAAGTAAAAATTACTCTTCATGTTTTTTACATGAGCTTTCAAAGTTGGTTCTGGGTGGGGTGAATATTGCATCAACACCAAGTTAAAACTTATCTTTTGTTCTTCTTTTTTGGAAAGAAATGGGGATATAGGTTCCAGAGGAACAGTCTTCCCCATGAGACAAAAATTGGGTAAAGTCTAAAGTATTAAATAGGTTTGAAGTATTGAAATGCAAGTCTATGACAAAGGGATGCATTCTTTACTTTCTGTTCTCTTTCTTCTGGCGGGGGGGAGACCCAAACAAACCACCAACCCAGGACTTTGAGTTAAGCAAGTCGATGAAGATCTATCCTGAATGTAGAAATTGGAATGAGCTCACAGCCTGTTCCTAGCTGCGGAAAAGCTAAGGAAGTGAAAGGTGAAAAGCTCTGCAGCATCCAGGCCCATTTCCAAGCAGCCCCACCTCTGCTGGTAACTCTTTCCTGCTGACAACACCGTCACCCCAGACAGGCTGCAGCAAGTGACGCACACACGGAGCAACCCCTGCTTCCCTCTGCTGCTGGCAGATTTTCTCTTTTGGTTGTCGTGGGCTTCTTTGTGGTTCCTCTTGTTTTGGGAGCTAACCCAAGGGGTGAGGGTAGGAAAGGTGTCTTAGCAAGATTGTTAATTTTGGCTTCCCAGTTAAAGGCGCTAGGCGTTTCCTGCTAGGAAGGCCTTTTGCATGTATTTTTGTGTCAGAAGCCCAAAATCAGAACATAACCTCTAAAGCCTGGAAGTCCATAGTGAGAAGACGAAGTCCTCTCTGCTGTGCACCAGGAGGTCTCTGCTAAATACCAACACATCCCAGCCATGGGGATGGGGAGCTGTTTACTCCTTCCTTGTTGCATGCCTGTAATAGTTCACAGCAGCAGTCATGTTATGGGCAAATACTCTTGCTTCTATCTATTTACTTTTCTTTTCATTCAGGTCTTCCACTTCTGCTGTCAGAACAGTCTTCCATTGACTTCAAGGCTCGAAGTCTCCATCAATCACTTGTTTACTTTCAAGTCTTAATATATACATTTAAGTGATTGCCTTGTCTAAATCCACCATTACTTACACCTGTGTTCTTCTGTTGTTCTTTAACAGCTACTGTTAAACAAATTCAGCCCTGTTACCTAGACAGAAGATAAGTTGCAGCAGGACCAATTTTGCTACAGGCTCAATCCTGCAAGTTTGTGCCTTGTCACCTAGAGAGGGGGAAGAATCACTTGGCAACTTTAGCTCATGCTCCTTCTGCTCTCCTGTAAGGCCCACTCTTTGGGCAGACCTGGATCTGTTCAGTGTTCGCGGTGCGGTGGTTTGGACTCTGGGGGAGCTCCATTTGCTATTGCTTTGTGGACTGCTAGCCTGGCACTGGCAGCGATGTTTCAGTTTGGGGGAAGCAGACTTACAAAAGGTCTGGGGCCTCGCCATGGAGTGTTGCAATGCCTGTGCTCAGCAGTCACCACAACCTCCAGATCTTTATCTTTCGTAGTGAAGCTTCCTGTGCCATGCACCACCTCAAAATGGCAGCCACTAAAACCAAGAGCCTGCTTTTCTGCCTGAGCAAGTGATTGGGGAACACAGCCTCTTAAATCTACCTTGCCTGGGGGCTGAGGATCCCTTGGGGTTCACAGTTTAGGCTCTGTCTTGGCTTTCTTCCAGGAACAGAGAGTGGGTCCGTTCTTGCAAGGGAAAGGCAGGGTGGTTGGCAGCGCGGCAGTGTTTTGTGTACGCTACGCTCGGCGCTCAAAAGGCTAGTGCCGAACACGGGGAATTTCACATGGCTCAATTCCCTTCTGCCCCAGGGAGCGTGTATGTCTCCTCTCCCAGCAGACTGCGCTTACCAGGGTATGCTCTGTGCCAGGGTGGGGACTGCCTCTGTCCTCTTAAAGCTGGTCTCATGTGAATGGGGTAGTTCCAGGTGTTTTGGCTCGCAGAGTGGGAAGCAGGGAGGCCTGGCCTTGTGGCTCTCTGAACTGTCTACCTAGAGAACTGTGGGATCACGTTCCCTTTAGTCATGCACTGACTCAACTAGAGGCTTCGAGACTGCTCCTGTCCCAGCATTGCCCCATAGCCTGCTCCTTCTGAGAAGACCTGACCTGCCTCCCGTGCTCCCCGGGACTCCTGTCAGACAGGGAAGCGGACTGAGCCCAGCTCTTCTTCCATGAACTGTTGGACTACTGACTAAATTAAGGTACGAATAAAAATAGCCTACGCCCATCCTCTCCGCCCACCTTGAGCTCTTTTAGAAAAAGGGAAGAAAAAAAATATTTATTGCTGCATTTTTTGGACACCTGATCTGGAAGGTGGGCAGACTGAAAGCACCTGCTGCACTGAGTCCTTAGGGAAGAAAGTCAGAGATGTTCATCTAGTCATTGTGAGGGACTCGAGTGTGAGATGGATGCTGCAGGCTTTACAAGGCTCAGAGGCTTTTGGCTTACCACTAAAGCCAGTGACAGGTACCTGGGCATCTTGACTGTATCATTGTGGAAGTCACTGCCACATCAGATGCCCAAGGCTTCTTTGCGTTTTGATATGACAGAAGTGATTTTAACATATAAAGCCAATTAATGGGAGAAGGAATAAAACCATCAGATAAAACCACAGATTTTACAGATTTGAAGTTGCACTAGCAGAAGTTGAATAAAGCAAAGCAGTGTCTTCTGTCTCCTTGAGCTTTTTCCTGACCTGTGTGCACAACATGGTTTGTACTGGGAGTGACAGGGAGTGGACGTACAATAAGTGTTTCCCCAACATGGAAACCGTGTGCGACAACCTCATTTCTCATGAGATTTGTCCAAGTAGTTCATCACACTGTGGTCAATTTACTTTGTTGCCATCCAGGAAATACAGGTAAATAGCATGCAATCATACTGGTAGCATTAAACAAAATATTCCTTTACATTGTGACTGCACACCGTTGGCATCTCTAGTGTCCATTTTGTGGTAGGGGAAATGCTCTGACCCAAGGAACACCCAAGAAAATGAAGCGAGAGCCCTTAGAATTGTGGTGTGAGCCATCATACCTAATGCTCGCTTTTTATGTCATGATGAGGAGACTATCTTTCCTCCCCACTAATATAGGGGTACTGTGATGCTTTAAATAATTGATTCTCTTAAATTTTCCCTAAGCCTGACATCTGGAAAGAGCTGTGGCTGTGCAATAGGTGGTAGTTTGTTAATTCTTTATACAGCCCTAGCACCTCTCGCCCTGAAGGACTAGACCCCCTGAACTCTGGACCACGACTACCTTCCCCTTCCCCCCCCAAAAGGCCACAGTAAATGAGGTCTTCTTAGAGAAGTCCAGCTGTGTGATAGCAGCTGCTGCCTTGTGCTCCCCTAAAGGGAAAGTGGGGCCTGTTTTGGGGTGTGATGGGACCAACTGGCCACAAGCCTTGCATTTTCTCTGTCTCAGTGCCCTTCGCTGCTCTTGGAGAGGTGGCCCTGCAGAAGAGGGTCCCGAAGGATGTGTAGCAGCCAAATACAGCCTCTGCTGGAGGGAAAATTCATGCACAATTCAGAGCAAGTACCACTTTACAATAACTTCTAGTAAAGAGGAGCTGCAGAGAATAAAACAACTAATTGGGTCTGTATCGGGATGCTTTAGTACCCATGCTGAAATTTGGCCAAGGAAATGAAGCTCACACCTTTCACTGTTGCACACAAATAAACCAATATTTCCAAGGGATCTTTCACAACCAGCATTGGTGAGGATTTGTCATGCATAATGTCCAAACCTGAATGCACCTGGCTCCGGTATGGGATCATTGGTGATTATTTTGGGTTGGTTTTTTTTTAATATTCCATTTTCAGCTGGAAATTACTGATGTGACCAAAGTCCGATTCCCTTCAGCAGTTTCTCCCTTCCTCCCCCCACCTTTTCGCACTCCCTGAGGTCTGACCATCTGGAAATCCTCCTCCACCTCTTCATCATGTGTGAATTTCCACCTAGGGCTGAAAGTGTCACTGTACTAAAGTGTGATGCATTAACACATTGAGGCAGAAAGCAGAGGGGAGTTGGGGATTATAACACTTCATGACCCACTCCGCAGTCGCTCTATGATTTAATCATCTTTATCAGCTTGTATCCTTTTCTTTGTATCCCTGCTTTTCCCCTGTATCCTTTATTAAAATATTCCCATAATTAAAAAAAAAACAATTCTATGCAAACAAGTAAAGTGCAGTACCTTGTCTTGAGACTCGGATCAACTGAAAAAGGCAAATATCTCAAGGAGAACAGGCCTTGCTCAAGCAAGCTAGAGAACCTAGATTGCTCTTTCACAATGAAGGTTGCTAATTATCCATATCTCCTATTATATATTGCAAACTTGGGGTTCTTTCCTGCCAATCCTCGTGCACATAATCTGAGTAAGTGTAATTTTTATATGTATAAAGTATAAGCAGTAATAGTGCTACCTTGTACAGAAATGAAATCAAGCCCTGCAAACTATGTGCCATGTTGGTTTATCCTTTCGGCAGAGCGGAATGGAAAATTCACTAGTTTGGAAGTCAGTTAGCTGCCTAGCCTTCTTCTAACTAAATACTGAGGCTTATTATATGCTTCAAATAAATACATATATATATTTCTTTTGTGGCTTGGTTGCTGTAATCATCTTGGATGTAATAATGTTACTAGCCTCAGGGCTATATTTATTAAGATTTTAATTTAAAATCTTTCTGTCCTTCAGCATTTAAACAGAGGAAAACCCCATCTGGAGTAGCCAAAAAAAAAGTTTCATCCTTTTCTTTTTCATGCGTTCCCCTCCCTTAGGCCCTCTCTCTCATCTTTTAAGCAAAAAACCTGGAGCAACGCACTTTCCTGTTGTAGCTCTGCACCCTCCTAACACTTCAGTACCTGTGTAGGTTTGGTAGACCCAATGTCTGCTTAATATGATCCATGTGCTCCTGTTCTTGCTGTCTCTGGAGCAGTGGTTTTGTTTTCTTATCCTTGTATAATAGTACCAGTGTATTTCACAGTAATATTACCACACACTATGATTTATTCTTCATAATGCTCTCGGTGAGGATATAAACCACAGCAATAAATGTCAGAGGGGCGAGACTATTACGCAGAAATGGCAAAGGGCTGTGGAGAAGTCTTAGGGTTATTCTTTGTTAATAAGCTGCCCCACTTCTGAGGAGATCACGGCAGGGAAATAACAGAACAAGATGACCTGTTTGTAACATGGGGAATGAAAAACTCCCACAGTCTTCAAACCCCTTTGAGGGGACATCTCAGTCAACATCTTGGTCAAGGGGACAGCCTGGACTGTCACAATGTATATGCTTTTTCAGTTGTTTTGGAAGAAATGGCAGAGGTTAGCACCCAAGCCGTATAGAGTTTGCAATCCATTTTGTTTTAATCCCATGGCATATTCAAGCTATTCCCTCATGAAGGGACATGCAGTGCTGACTTAGAAATGAAAAATACTGAGCAGGGCAGAAGGTGATTCAGAAATTTTTTTTAATAACCCTTTCACATGATTGAGTAGTACTGGAACATCAGTGACGGGTGGTAGCAGAGGACCTGGCTTGTAGCTAATGTCAACGTAGCAAAGGTGGAGGGTGAGACAGCCTCAACATACTTGCTAGAGACCTGCAATGGATAAATAGCACTGAGCAAATGACTGTAAGTCATGTGGGCCAGCTCTCAGCTGGGATAAATCAGTAGAGCTCCACTAACTGTGACAGTGCTACTGCTCTGCCCCAGTGGAAGATCATCCTTGCTTGAACTGGAGGACTTTGGTGCTGTTACAGGAGCCCCTTGCTCCTGACCCTAGCAGTGAGTGCATCAGTCAACCATATCACAATCATCTTTAAAAACCCACTCTGATGTTCTTGTGCAAAAACCACCAAACTGCATGACAGTTTTGGTTTGATACAACAAAAGGCTCATGGAAAAAAAAAACTAGGCAGTTTAAGTATGAACAGATTGAAAATTACTTTTGACATACAGCACCAAGGCCATGCTGTTAGTGTCAAGTTCCCTAAAGAGGATGAATTTCTGTATGCTGCTTTTCTCCGCTTGATTTCAACTTACAGAGGGTTGAATGCTGTCATCCTCAACTTAGAGCTAGTGAAAATGGGGTAAAGAGGAAGAAACTCAGGCCTAAGCACAGGTCTTCTTGCTGCAGCCTGTCCCACAGGCAGTAGGTGTAGACACTTCCTCGCCATTGTGCTGCTCGCTTGTAGAAAAGAGAAGGTAGCTTATGTTCAGGTACTCCTCAAGTGCTACTGATTGTCCATCGTGAGATGACTCAAGCTTCCGTACCCCATTTCTCTCATGGCATTGCAAAGGTAGCAGCCATTTTTTTTGCTTCTGAGGTCCGTTTAAAATTGGAGGGAAACCTCTCTATCTTGTCTCCATTCCCTGATAATCACTGACTTTCTCAGGACAGCTGATTTTAACATTGCTCCATCCTACTGTTCCTTTTCTTGATCTATTAGATGTATCAGTCACAGCTGGATGTATAGAAGAAATGCACCCGTCGACCTCTAAATGCATTGACTCAGTAAGTAGCATTCAAATTACAAGAAGTCAAGTTTTAACTATTTTGTTTACCACTTAAATGCAGATTTTATTTTAACTCACTTTGCGAGGCTTTTGGTGTGAACTTAAACAAACATGAAAATCATGTTCTTTAACAGTATGTTAAAAGTGCTTATATGTTAAAAGTGCTCACCACAAAGCAGACGTTTCTTTGTTGGGCAACCAGCACAGCTTTTTCATGTTGTCTGTGTGTCCTCACCCGCCCCAACCTATTTAGGTCAATACAAGCAACTTCAGAGGAAGTCACTGCCTGCTTACAAGTCTACAGCTTTGGACTGCAGAGGACAGACTGTGCGAGGAAAACAAGAGCACTTCTGGACCGTCAACAAGCAGCCGGTAGCTTTTGAATATCACACAGGGTATCCACCGGATGGTGTTCAGTCCCTTTACTTTGGAAATTGAAGCAGATCCCTGAACTCTGTTCCTTTGCCAAAGGACACGCCGCTTTGTACGGAGACCTGCCTGAGGCGAGGTACCTGACTGCATCACTTCACGGCGCACGAGATCCACCCGCGCTTCGTTCCCCACAGCGAACCTGGGAGCTTGGATGCAAACCTTCCCGGAGCGCGAAGGGGTCGTTGAAGAGGACCGGTAGGCCAACATGTTGCCCGTGAGGCACCGCAAGGTAGCTGAGCTGAAGGGAGCGGGACTAGAGCCATGTTAAAGCAGGTGCAGTGGGAGTGGGAGGCTGAGGCCGTGAGTATACCCCTGCAACCCTCTACTGCTGCCTCCCCGTGTCCCCATCCTGCCTGACACTTGGGCGAGGAGCTGGCATTCAATAGGTGCTCTTCAAAATGTGTTGAGGGCTCTGTTTTATTTCTCTCTGACTCATCTTCCAGATTCTCGTTGTACTTGCTCTAGATGAGGAGTTCCCGGGTTGGTCGGTTCCTTTGTTTCTGCCTGCTATACCCCCTTTTTCTAAGTGGTGTTCAGAGTAGGACCCTTCTTTTCGAGAGCAAATCTCTGTTAACAGACAGTTTTCAGTTAAGGAAGCATGGGCAGGAGTGAAGGAGCCAGATTAACCTCTTAGTGGTTTTTTTAATGAGTTAGGTCTACCTTTGCCAGTTCAGAAAATGTCCAGGCTGTTCAGAGCAGCATTTACCTACTTGATTTTCAGTAAGACTTTCACTTCTACAGAATTATGGTGCTTTTGAAACATCCACTGTTTTTGTTGCTTAAAAAGTAATTGTGCGTAGTGAGGAATAAATCTGATTATGGATACATAATTTCATCTGAGGCAAAAGAATAGTATGAATACCAATTCCAGGTTGAGCACAGCGCTCGCAGCTGGCCCCTGTAACCGTGCATTTCAGTTTCTCTGTATTTCCAGCAAGACGACAATGGCCACCTTGCAAAAAGCTCTTTCAGACACGAGGCAGAAACATGTACTTCAAGGTCTAGCCTTGAAACTTCTGTGGGATAGCAATGCTCATCTGAAGTGCCGTTTAAAACAGATTGTGTTTCACTACGTGCAAAAATCCCCCATATAGATGCAGCTATATGAGCAAAAAAAAGTGCTTTTGCCAGTATAGCCTATTTTATTTGGGAAATGCTTGCAGAAAAAGATGCTTGTGCTAGTAAAACTTGTATTTGCTGGTTATCAAAGGAGAAGCATTTCTAGTGCAAACTGGGCCTCTTCATATATGAAGCTTTATTCAGTTCAGCCATCAGTACAGTAAAGAAATCCTTCCTCAAAGGGATTAGTAAGGTTACCTAATAGATATTATTAATGGTTTAAGAGCATAAAAGGTGCTTTAGCAATACGTGAGGGGCTAGATCCTTTGCTAGTGTAAATTGTTTATGGTCCCACCGAGGGCATCATGGAAACAGGGAGCAGTGAGGGAGCTGCCTGGTGCCGTCGCTGCCTGCTCCGTTTCTAGAGCTCCCCACCGACTCAGGAAGGTGCAGAGCTGCACTGACTGGCATCCCCAAAAGCGTGACTTCTGCATCTGTGCCGCCTCCTGAGAAAAATGTGCATAAGCAAATATCTAGATTATAGAGGAAGAGTTGTAGCGGTTTGATGCCTCGGAAACATGCCGATTTACGCTGGCTGAGGATCTCTGTTTATACTGATTTCATTATACTAGTAGCTTTAATAAGGATCAGATTCCAGTCACGAGATTTGATGTTTCCACAGAAAATACCCTTCGATACTGTACCTTCTCACAGTGGGGCTCCCTGGCTAACCGTGTGCTTGCCCATTAAGCACAAATCCCAGCCATTTCCTTCCCAGTTTTCCCCTGCATTTAATGTATGGAAAAGCATGACCCTGAATCAGATGAATAGCAGCCGGTTTGAGAAGGTGTGTGTGAAAATGTATCCTCACGCAGATGAGCTCAGAACAAATAGAATAGAGGGGAGGAGGGGAGGAGAGCAGAGCGGGGGGAGCGTGAAGCTACCCTTCCCCTGATAGTTCAGCCACTATGTGTAAGCAACAAGTTTATGCCCAAGGGAAAGAACTGAAAGCTGAGGAGATCTTAAAATTAACAGAGCTTTATGGCTCAATCAATAGGCCCTGCTCCCTGAGCAAGATTAGAAATCAAATGGCACATTTCTTTCTGTTAACCCCGTTTGCTCTCCCTGTAGGCTCTTCTGCCTGAAAGCATCTAAGGTTTGATTAAGTTCTTCTCTAGGAGGAAGCCAGAGAAAATCCATTGTGTGAGAGCTGCCTCCAGAATGCTGTGTTGGACACACTTTAAATAACAATAGAGGTTATTAGTTTGTTAGTAATTGCTAGAGAAGATAAGTCTTCCCAATATTTGAATATGCAAAATAGCTTTGGCTAACCGAAAAAAAGAGGGGGGGGGAAGCCAAAACATGCCACTGCAGTGAGTAACAGGGATGATTAAAAATCACTGTATGTGAAAAAGAAAACCTTCTACTAGAAAGACTTCCCAGATTTGTTATCCCCACCAAAGACATGGTATTTTCCCTCTTTGGCATTTCATTCTCACTGGGGCAATGAAATAGTTGTTTTCAAAGGGAGAGGAACTGTGTTTGCACCTATTTCTTGTTTGACAGTGACCTCTATGAACCAGTCATCACTGCTCTGCCTGTTGTTTTCTTGTTAGCTCTTTGCTGTCAAATTAATTACTGTGAAGTACTAAGCTTGTTGCATTCACGTGCTCTCATTAGCTCACAGGATGTCAGAGTGATTGGATTTTTAGCATTATTTCTTTTTTTACATTCCAGGCTTTCCATTCAAAACCTGTTACTGGCAGGGAGGAAATACTGTATCTAATTCTGATCTCCCATCAGGGTAGCTCCAGTGATACTGAGGATTTGGTTTACAATGCTGTACATGCAATCAGACTGTGTTTATATTAAAACCAACATGAACAACCAGATCGGGATTGCAATGTGATTTTGAAGCACAGCATTAAGTGTCTCTCCTTTGGCAGTACAGAACAAGAAAGAAAATATTTATGATGAGGGTAGCATTTGTCCCTTCCACTCTTAAATCAGAGTAGCGGGCTGATCCTCCCGTTGACCCGCTTTACGCTCCTGCGTTGCTTGTATTAGTGACAACTAACAGAGCTCATGTGCGTGCAGTCCAGGCATGTAGGAGAAGTTTTATTCTTCTTCTGAAAACTGACGTGAGCAGAAGGGGCTTCTTTGCCGTCGCGCTTGAGATTCGCGTGTCCTGCCCCTTGGAAACCACCGTTTGGCTCAGTGAAAAAGATGAAGGGCTCGAGAGTTGCTTTCGTTCTTGAAGTTAGATTTTTTTTTTTTTCCTCCGTTAAAAAAAGAAAAAAGAAAATACAGTTAGAACAGCCGGCAGCCCCGTTGCCTGGGCCGGCTGCGGGAGCCTCCTTTGCCCCATCAGAGCCCGGGCTGCGGCGACGCGCATCCCCCGCTTCCCAGCCCCAGCCCCTCCGCCGCCTGCGACCGCCGCTCCCC
>NW_010972437.1:21285371-21286805 GCF_000737465.1 Haliaeetus leucocephalus
CGGGGTGGGAGGGGGGGCCGGAGCTCTTGCCGCTCGGGGTCCGTCCCTCCGTCCGTCCGTCCGTCCGTCCTGCCGGGGGACGGGACGGGGACGCGGGTCGGTGTGCGGTGGGTGTGTTTGCAGGAACCGGGAGGGAGGGAGGGAGGGGACGGGGGGAGTTAAAGAAACAGCATAGTTAATATTTCCACATCAGGAAGTTACTGTAATAGCCCAGGGGGCAAAAGACTTAACTTAATCTCCTAAATAGTGAGGAACCCATGGCGTCTCTGTTATAGGTTGGAGTTCCCACGTGGTTTTAACTCCTGTATAAAAGTTTCAGTAGAAAGTGCCACAATGTCGTGATTTTGCAGGGGGGGAATATTAGCAGGAGGAGATCAGAGGAAGATAAGCGAGGAGCGAGCCGCTTCCCCGAGACCTTCCACTGCGGATCCGAGAGGGAACATCAGACGCGTTAAAAAACAAAACAAAACAAAACAAAAACCAACCAAAAAAAAAAACCCCAACCAAAAAAACAAAACACAGCATTCAAGCCAGCACAAGGCGAGCGAAAGATCAAAAAGACGCGGAGAGAGAGAGGGAGGGAGACAGATTAACTGGAGCAGCAGCAGCAGCAGCAACAACAACAACAAAAATCACACTTAAAATAATAATAACAATCATAATAATAAAACCCAAACCACCAACAAGGGAGATATTGTTTAAAAAGAGCGAGCGAGGGAGCGAGCTGAAGAGCTGGTCTGACCGAGTGGATCCGTGCAGCTTCTCCTGGGATCGCCGGGATCGAGCCGATTCCCCGCTCCGCGGCCGCGCAGCGTGTGCGCTACCGCTGCCCGCGGCGGGGGCCGCGCCGGGCGCCGCCGCAGCATCCTCGCCGGACTCCGGACCCTCCGCGCTGCCTTGAAAATAAAAGCATCTCGCTCATAATAAGCGGGGCGGTGGGGGGAGAAGACTCGCAACTGTGGAGCTGCCAGCCGCGCACCCCCTCCCCGCCGCCCCCGGCCCCTCCCCAGCTATGCTCCGGGTCAACTTTGATGGCACGTTGAGAAGCAGCGGGCGCTGAAGGGGGACAACCGAGCGGCGCGGAGCCGACCTGCTCAAGAGACCTGCACCCACGGCCTGTGGATTGTTGTCTTGCGGGGGCGGAGTGGGCGGGGGGGTACAAGTGGCATTTCTCCCCCCCCCCTCCTTCCAGGCTATAAATTGGATTGTATATAAATCTGCTCCGTTTATCTCCCTGACACCCCTCAATGACGCTGGACTAAAGAGCTCCTCTCCGCGGCCCGCCCGGACCTGCCGAAGCGAGCGATGGACCAGGAGCGGCTGCGCCCGGGGATGCCCCTCTGAAGCGGCGCGGGGCACCGGGGCAGCGCGGCGCCGCCTCCCCCCCCTTGCTCCCCGGCTCCCCTCGCACCTCCGGCTCGCTCCCCGCTCCCA